>NW_006435869.1:109727-137114 GCF_000325575.1 Pteropus alecto
ACATACTTCATCAAAGGTAATCATTGACCATGATGGACCAAGACGAAAAAATATTTTGTAAACATGTCTCACAAATGGTAAATACGACAATGCCAAATCATAAAAATGACCAATATTGCCCTCCTCTTACAATATGACTCACTGGGAGTTCTTACAAATCAAGTTTAGCTCCACTATGATGTTTTCGCATTCTAAAAACAAGGTTTATATTATCATTAACATAATGTTTACCTCCTCATAGCACTCAATATACAAAAACGTTGTGCTGCCTCAAATACTCCCAACACAAGCCAAATCCTAACAAAGTTCTAGGCAACCTTTTATGTTACACCCCACAGCCATGTGTATTCTGCGGTCACTCTAATTATTAGAATTAATTACATTCCTCTCTTTGACTACAGGTGCGATCCTCCAGGTCACTGGCAAGAGGGCACTGAGGAAAACCATGATTTCAGGTTTGGGGATTAGGCAAAAAGGACAATTAGAGTCATGACAAAAATTGTAACTATAAAAGATAAAATATGCCTGAAGAAAAATTACTTGAACTGGAATGCACATGATAAAATTGACTCAATGTATAATGATTAAATGAAGAGAATTGCAAAGTTTGTTTTAAAATCTCTAATTATGAGACATATTAACATTTGAAAAACACAATATTTGTTAGTATACAACAGCTTAGCTAACAATTAAATTTTATTAAAGACCTACAGAAATGCTCATTTGACCAAAAAAAATAGACATACTTTTAATCACATACAATCAAACACAACTGAAAACATTCCAAGGGATTACATTTAGCTACAAGTAACAGGAAACATCCACAATCTTCCTGACAGGAGGAAGGTGCTTATTCTCACATGGAAGGACCAGGTCAAGGCAGCAGAGAAACACACTCCCATGTCCTTCTTTTTCAGTGCACCATTGTAGATGTCACAGTCAGTCAAGAAAACATACTCACCAGAACTATTAACAGCATAAAGCTGTTTCCTATGTGAATTAGACCTTATACAGATATAATCCAAAGAAGGGAACCAAAGAATACTCACAAGCATGAAAGGCTGAAACAGTTTCCTGGTGGACATAAGAGGGGTGACAGAAAAATCTAAACTGATGGATCTTTGATGTGGATTTTGTGAAGACATCAGCGGAAACCTACATTTCTCAGAAAATAAATATCAGACAGTTGGTGGTGGTTTTGAGAATAGTTTTGATTGGAAGGTCAAAGAATTTGGATAATGGGCTGGAAGACGTTATCATCAAAGCTCCTAGTTATCTGTCTGTCTGGTGGCTCCAAAATCTGTCTTCATTTTTGCCTTCCGAATCTCATAGAAGTAAGGCTACAAAGGAATTCTAACATGAACTGGAAAATCAAGTTCCTAACATTACCCAACGGGAGGGATAATCTCCAGCTCTAGATTTTGTTGCCCTATCACAGGTCTCTCTTCATAGCTCATAGTCAATTCACCAAACATCAGTCTGAAGGAAGAACAAAAAGCCAAGGCCCAAATATGAAAATAAAAATTCACATGATACTATACTCTTTCCTAAACTTGCCACACATAAAATTTATTCTTACTAGTCATTAGTATGGAAAATAAACAAAAAGCTCCAATACTCACCACCCCGCCCCCACCAAAAGGAGCTGTGTTAAGAGGGACTGCCACTAGGCAACTAGAAAAAGTCACTAGGAACACCCAAATACCAAACTGTCATTTTTCAATAGCCCCCTAAAACAAAATAAAATATTATAAAAAATATTTAGCCTAACAACATATAAAAAATATACTTCAATTCAACCATGGATCTAATAGGCTTAGCTAACAATCGATAGAACTATTAAATACTTCAAGAAAAAAGCACTATTTATCTTATGTACTATTGTCGAAAGACAACTCTCAGAAATATCTCACATGAATATTCATTTCTGAAATTAATAGAAATCCAGTCCAATGATGCACTATAAAAAAAGGTTCAATATACACAATATGTTTACAACACTAATAATAAACGTTTCATGTTGAAAGTTTTCTGTCACTTACACCTGAATTAATTTCTATCAAGCTTTCTTACATTACCTACATTTTAATTTCTTTTTCATAGGAATTTTCACATGTAAAAATGCGGACCAATTAGTCTTTCCCAAGCTGTTTACATTCAAGAGTTTTTATACAGGTAATTATTTCATGCTTTCGAAAGGAAATGGGATTACTGAAGCTTTTCCCAAATTCTGTACCTTTCTTGGTTTCTCGCCAGTGTGCGTTGTCATGTGTCTTCTAAATGTTGTGTGATAAATGAAGGCTTTTCCACATTCCTTACATTCATAGGGTTTCTCTCCAGTATGAGTTCTTTCATGTGTTTGTAAGGAACTTTGATCTTTGTAGGCTTTACCACATTGTTTACATTCAAAAGGTTTCTCTCCAGTGTGATTTCTTTCATGTTTTTGAAGGTCACTGGGATACCTAAATGCTTTATTACAGTTTTTACATTCATAGCGTTTCCTTGCAGTGTGATTTCTTTCATGTTTTCGAAGATAACGAAGACAACTAAATTGTTTACTACATTTTTCACATACATATGGTTTCTCTCCAGTGTGATTTCTTTCATGTGTTTGAAAACTTTGGTACCATCTGAAGGTTTTCCCACATTCCTTACATACATAAGGTTTTTCTCCAGTATGAATTCTTTCGTGACTTTGTAAGGTACTGAAATATCTGTAGGCTAGCCCACATTCCTTACATTCATAAGGTTTCTCTCCAGTATGAGTTCTTTCATGTCTTTGTAAGGTACTGTAGTACCTGTAGGCTAGCCCACATTGCTTACATTCATAGGGTTTCTCTCCAGTGTGAATTTTTTCATGACGTCGAAGATAACTGACACAACTAAAGGATTTACTACATTGTTTACACTCATAAGGTTTCTCTCCAGTGTGACTCCTTTCATGTATTTGGAAGCCTAGATGAGAAATAAAAACTTTTCCACATTCCTTACAGTCATAGGGTTTCTCTCCTGTGTGAGTCCTTTCATGTGTTTGTAAAGCACTGTGACCTCTATAGGCTTTACCACATTGTTTACATTTATAGGGTTTTTCTCCAGTGTGAGTCCTTTTGTGTCTTTGTAAGGTACTGTAATATCTATAGGCTAGCCCACATTCCTTACATTCATAGGGTTTCCCTCCAGTGTGAATTCTTTCATGTTTCTGAAAACTTTGATAACACCTGAAGGCTTTTCCACATTCCTTACATTCATACGGCCTCTCTCCAGTGAATTTTCTTTCATGTGTTTGGTAATTATGATAATATCTGAAGGCTTTTCCACATTCCTTACATTCATAGGGTTTCTCTACAGTGTGAATTTTTTCATGACTTCGAAGGTAACTGAGACAACTGAATGCTTTACTACATTTTTTACATTCATAGGGTTTTTCTCCAGTGTGACTCCTTTCATGTATTTGAAAACCTAGATGAGAACTGAAAGCTTTACCACATTGTTTACATTCATAGGATTTCTGGCCTGTGTGGGTCCTTTCATGTGTTTGCAAGGCACTGTAATATCTGTAGGCTTTACCACATTGTTTACATTCAAAGAGTTTATCTCCGATGTGGGATCTTTCATGTATTTGAAGTGAAGTTGAAGAACTATGGGCTTTCCCACATTCCTTACATTTATAGGTTTTTTCTCCATTGTGCTTTC
The DNA here is from genome assembly GCF_000325575.1 of Pteropus alecto. NCBI lineage: Eukaryota > Metazoa > Chordata > Mammalia > Chiroptera > Pteropodidae > Pteropus > Pteropus alecto. The sequence goes on from NW_006435869.1 coordinate 113,421, forward strand.
TCTCATGTTTTTCAAAACACTGGACATAACTGAAGGCTCTCCCACATATGTTACATTTATACGGCTTCTCTTCATATTTCTGATACTCAAAGGGCTTATATCCAGTGTGACATCTGATGTGCTTACTGTGAGAAGAATGATGCATGAAAACTTTCCCACACACGCTGTTTTTCTGTGGTTTTCTCCCAAAAAGAATTTTCTTCTTCAGATTGAGATTTGAAATAAGGCTGAAGTTTCCTCCACATTGACTACTCTTTTCACCTTCACAGTGTCTCTCTAATATTAAACTTCTGTGACTTCTGTCAAGACGCACATAATTAACAATTTGTCAGAGATTTTATGTTTATTAGTAGGTATTTAAATTACATTTTGTTGATTTATAGCAAAATTGAAGGTTTTCCCCTTGTCTGAATGAATGGCCTGAAATTGAATACATGTACTGAATGCTCTGCAAGAGGACTTTCAGCCTTACTATTATCAAAACAGTGATATTCATATATAGGGTTTACTAACACTGTTTTCTTTTTGAACCACTTTTCAAACACTGAACATTTTTATCATATATAAGAAAGAAATTTGGTGAAAATTTTCTGAGAAGTGTATATTTGAAGCAGCAGTTGTTCTGTTTGCTTCTTTTGAAAATTTTACAGAATACCAGCCTTGTCATGTTAGACAATGATTTCTATTGTGATTGTGACTCACCTTAGTTTTCTAACCCGGTTTTTGTACTGATCTTCAATATCATGATCTTCCCATTTTTTTCCTAAAATGCAGACCCAGAAAAATGATTCCAAAGTATTAGAAATTATAGAAAAATTATTAGATTCTAGCTCTACAATGAGCTGTGACCATGCCCAGTTTATTTACCAATGTCTTTCCTTCCCACCTTACACATCTGAGAACATTGTTGAAAGGTAAGAAACACCTGATCTCTAATTGAGAAAGGGAACTTGTCATTCTTACCTACTGAGGCCAGATTCCTGAAGGTTTCCCGCATCACATCTCTGTAGAGTTCCTTCTGTAAAGAATCCAGTAAAGCCCATTCTTCCAAACTGAAGTTCACAGCCACATCCTCAAAAGCCACCAAATCCTAAAAAATTCCAATTACGTGTACAGTAAAATGTGAGAGACTGACAACACTGCACATCTACACTCTACTTACAAGAAGGTTACATATGATTCTGTAGTCTCCAAATATTTATTCTATGACTTTATCATCAGAAACTTACTCTCTGAACACATTTACTTCCTCATAAATTTAACAGCATCATGAACCTATAGCAATCATTTACACATTCTTACTGTGATCACATTACGTCCTAATTTTTCTAACAGCATGATTCAAAGAATGTTGGGAAACAAATGCTATTCAAGTGAAACAAGTATTATCATTTTAAGATCGATTTCTTGAGAGAAAAATTCTTTCATCTCCTTCCTTATTTCCCACCAATTACAGTGCTCCATGAGGCAGATGTTAATATCTGCACAAGGTTTTAATGAATAAAAACATAATGAAGAACTACAAGCTTTTTGTTCTAGTCCCATCACTAAACATGAGAGTCCAGGAGGCCTGTGGAAATCCAACTTTTAATAAAGCCACCTGGCCATGTTGTCCTAATTCTTCCAGGACATTAGAAGTAACTGTATGTAGCTGGCTGAAAGAAAATATTCTTATGGAGAAGCACTGCTGTTATGTAATATTTATCACAGCCTCAGTTCTTCCTTTCTCACTCTATCTGATTTGGTGGTCTAGAAAGTTATTTGGAACTTAAGAGCTCAGACACGAGCAAGAAGGCATGACAACTTGGAACACCAAATCCTTAAACTCCTGTGCCTCAGGGCTGTTCCAGCCAATGTTTGGCACACATGGACACATACTGAGATAATAATATGCCAGAAGTGCTCTTTCCATCAAAACCGTTAACAGTCTACCCTGGGTCCTGTTGACACAGAGGGTTAATAACTTTAGACTGCAAAGGAGTTCACTGATGTCCTTAATAGTGTGATGGTGAACTTATTCATGATAATAAAATATGTAGAGGCTGAAGCAGTGATTTTAGGCAACAGAACATAACAGCTCCATTCTCCAATCAGGAGGAAGCATTTCTTGACCAACTACTTTAGAAGCTGCCCTCCCTTCTTCTGTCATTTCCAAGCACCTCTGTGGCATAAAGAATTATGATCACTCAACCTGAGCATGGGAATCCTTCAGTTCATGACACCATACATGGCCAGTAGGTGCTTCCACAATTGAGGTTTCTGAAGATAGTAAGGCCTCTCAAGCAGGCATGAAATAGCCTGCAAGGGGTTAAAAAAAAAAAAAAAAGGTGTATGGATTTATTTTTTCGTAAGGTTGGAGATGAGCTAAGGAGAGTGTTCACACAAAAGAGCAGAATCTGGCATGGATTCAATCACTTGCTACCACAAAGGAGGGAGCACTAAGGGAGCACTAAGGTTTCTTATCAACTTGTACAGATGTGGGGCACAAGGGGAAGGAAGGATGAGGCTCTAAAGCTGTCAGTCATCAATCATGAAAAATTGGAAATGAAGACTGCCAGTTTCTGGTCTGGCATTTAAGTAACTTAGAAGCTGTCATTCTCAAACTCAAAAAGGCAAAAGAAAAAGAAAAAAAAAATGAAATGAACTTCTCTTATTTGATCCATCAGAAAATTTAGATCACAGGGCAATCTGGTATCTCCAAAATTGGGAAAGAAATAATAAGCACGACATTTTAAATATGTCCAAATATTGCTTTTAACATGGCCTGTACTTAAAAAAAAAAAAAAATCTATGTCAGCAAAGTTTAATGCAAAGACAAGAACAAAATAATAGAATACGGTATCCATGAACCCTAGGAAAACTTTCTTTAAACAGAAGGTTAAATACATGTGGTGGGAATATCTGAAGTAAAAGACAGAAAAGAACAGAAGAAACCGATGAAGTAACAATCACTGAGACTTTCCTAAAATTAATGATAAACAGCAAGATTCAGTGTGGTCAGAGAACACCAAACATGAAAAACAAGAGAAGTTCACATCCAAGTATCTCATATTTGAACTAGATGAAAATCAAAGACAGAATGCATTGAAAGAAGCCAGAGGGGAAAGGAAACTTCTTAGTAAGAGAGACACAAAAATTAGAATTAAATCAAACTTCTTTTCAAAAACCATGCAAACAAGAAGAGAGTGGAATGAAATATTTAAAATTGTGGGGAAAAAACCCCAATCTCTTAAAATTCTCTACCAAACAAAATTATTCTTCAAAAATAAAGGAGAAACATTTTCTGAGAGGAAAAACAAGTAATTTGACATTATACACCTCCTTAGAAAGAAACATTAAAAAATTCATCAGAAAAAAATGTAAGTGATGAAAGTAGAGGATTATAAAAGAAGTAAATGAAGGAAAAATATCTTTCGTATTTCTTGTAATTAACATAACAGATGACGCTTTGTTTAAAATAGAATTGGTAATGATGTATTTGACAACTATAAGTTATGGATAAGTGGAAAAAATGACAACAATGTGATAGGACAGAGAAGGGAAGTAGAAACAGTGTGTGACCAGTGACACGGTGTACTGTAACTTGACTTAGGCAGTGGCTCAGTTGTAACTGTATACTGAAAACTCAAGGGCAACCACAAAAAGTTTAAATAAATACATATAATCGCTATAAGAAGAAAATGAATTAGGGAAAATGCTCAATTAAAGCCAGAGAAAGCAGAAAATGTACAAGAGCAAAATAAACAAAGAGCAAAGGTAACATATAGAAAACAGGACGAACTGTGGTAGATATTATCCAAGTGTATCAATCACCTCTTTAATCAGTGGTCTCACTACAACTGAAAGACAAATACAGTGCTGTAATATCAGATTTTTAAAATGACAATTATATGTTGTCTACAAGAAAACTACTTTAAATATGAACACAGAGATAGATGAAAGCTAAAGTCATGGAGAAAATGTACCGCGGTAACAGTAATCAAAGGAAAGCTGGCATGGGGATAGGAATTTCAGACAATGCAGATTTCAGACCAAAAAAAAAAAAAGCACTCAGAGATAAAGAGAGACATTACATAATGAAAAAGTAGTCCATCTCCAAGGAAGTACAGCAATCCCTTATATATATGTGCATAGCAACACAGGGGCAAAATACATGAGGCAAGAACTCATGGAATGCAAAGAGAAACAGATGAATCCACTACCATAGCTGTAGATTTCAATACTCTTTTATCACAAATTATAAATTCCAGCAGCAAAAAATCACAAAAGACAGAGTTGACCTGAACACTGCCATGTAAACAAGAGCAGAGTACACATTCTTCTCAAGTTCATATGGAACCTTCACCAAGACAGAACACATTCTGGGACACAAAACACATCTTAACAAATTTAAAAGAACAGAAATCATAAAATAAGCTCTCACACCATACAGGTTTAATCTAGAAATCAATAATAGCAGGATAGCTGGAAAATCACCAAATCTGTGGAGATTCAACAACACAATTCTCAATAATACATGGGATCAAAGAAAAAGTATCGAGAGAAATGAAAAATGATTTGAATTACATAAAATAAATATACAAATTATCAAAAGTTGCGGGATGCAGCAAAAGCAATACCTAGAAGAAAATTTATGCCATTAAACAAATGCACTAGAAAAAGAAAGACCAATAATGTAAGCAGCTACCTTAGGAAACAATAAAAGAAAAAGAGCTAATGAAACTCAAAGTAAGCAGAATTAAAGAAATAATAAAAATTAGAAATCATATAATTGTGGGAAACCAATGGAAAAAAATAAAGGCTGTACTTTGACAAGATTAATAAAATTGATAAGCATCTAGTCAACATAACTAAAAGAGGGAGACAGATATTACAATGTGAGGCCATCATGGGTAACTCTATAGAGAAGGCTCTTTAGTAAGGGGGTCTCTGAGGACACTGTCAGGTGTACCTGCTGTAGGCAATTTAAACAGCCTGTTTGGCAGGGGGGGCACATTCAAGGTGGGCCAATTTGCAAGTAACAGCATAAATGGGCTCAAGTAAAATTTGTAAATAGGAATACGCTACCTCCCAAACACATAAGAATCTAGACAGTGTTGTGGGTGCTGAAAGGGACTACTGCTATTTCTCCATGGTGTCACAAATTGAGGGGGCTTCTGTTTATTTTTAGAAATGTAACCAAGGTAGCAGGGCCTCATAATGTCTGGGGCAATGGCCCATCCACTTTTTGTGCGCCCCTTTTGTCAATACATGTATGTGCTGAATGTCAAATGAATGTCCACAAAGAAGAATGTTACTAATGTCACGTCCTATCTCTTCTCTACCATGGAGCAAGGTAAACACAGCTCAGATCTTCCCTGCAGAGACTGTGTGCAGCGGCAGTGGTGCTGGGGTTCCCTGAAGGGAACCAGGTAAGGGTGTGTGATACCCCTTCAGAGATGAAGGCCAAGTGCAGCTGGGAGGCTGTTGACACAGGCACTGAACAGACCAGATTTGGCCAAATCTGTGATAGCAGAATGTGTACCAGTTGTGAGTGGATAGGGTCAGTAATTCCCATAATGTTGCGAACTGGGACTAGGGTCTGATCTGGTGCCACCACAGCCTGAAGGTTGCAGTCATCCACTGGGAGGTGTCATTCATTCTTCCAGGTTTAAGAAGAGGCCAAATTCCGCTATTCGAAAGAGGCACTGGGGATAATCACTTTTCTCTAAAAGGTTTCTTATAACAGTTTTCAATCCTTGAGGGTCCTGTTTACTTTACACTGGGCCGTACTAACTAATTTCAGTCAGGGGTAGGGCCCATGGAGTCCATTTTCTGAAGCCAGTTAGGTGAAGATAATTTAAATTCACGAACTGTTGGTTCAGAGCTGTTCTGCTCATGATGGGACATTTTAGGACAATCGGTGCTGGAAGTATGAGAAAAGGCAAAGATTTCTGATGCTTCAGGCCAAGTACACACCACTTTGTCCTCTATATTCTGTTAAGTAATTCCCCTGAGGTCATGGGGGACCTTGCTTAAATTTACTGAGCCCAAGTATAACTGTAATTTAACACAGCATTAAGTAACTTCGTGAATGTTTGTGAATTACTGTGTTACAGGAGGTGGTCACATTAACTCAAAACCTATGTTTTAGAGGCTCAAAAGCCAAGGAACACCCTTTTATCTTTTTCATTTAAATACTTCTGATAAATTTCAGATTTGCAGCTGGGTCAAATTCTGGGTTTTTTTTCAATGCCCTTTTTCCTCTTATTCCCTCTTCTCGTGTCCTTTCCTATTTTGTATTTTAGGTCACTGGGTAAACTTCAGGTAAACGGATGTCCTCTCTACCCTAGTATTCATAAATTTCTTCCTCCAGAGGGTCCCCAAATCAGTGCCATCAGGATTAGAGGCCCCATCCATGGAAATGGTCACTATATAGGATTTAAGAACCCTAGGCTTACATCTGGTTTGAACTAGTTCCTTCACTGTGCCACAGTGAGGCTATGGGTGTGGTCCCCAATAGCTGCAGGGTCAGGGTCTGCACTGAGGCAGAGGCAGGGGCAGCAGCAGCAGAGGTACATAAGAAACCTGGGGAGTCCTCTGCTATCAGGAGAGAGGACCCGGCCCACCAGCTATGGGCTGCCTAACCTGTCTCCTCTCTCTCTATCTGAAATACCTACTCTTTAAGGAGAGACCGTCTGATGGGCTTGTTTCATTCACAGGGTACAATCATCCCCGAATGCCCCTTAGACATCATCCTGTTGGGGTGACCTCAGTCTCAATCAAACCTTCGACTCATTTTAATGAGTGCCCCACTCCCGTACTGTGCCAGAAGACAAGGAATTACCTAAACTCACAACTTGGAGGCTATACAGACCCTAGGCTCGGTGGGTCCACAACACAGCGCAGGGCAGCACAGCCCACAGGAGGGCTGCAGCTTCCCATGTGTGGACCTCCGGGTCCTCATCAGCCTGACAGATAAGAAGCACCAGAGAAAGGGAGAGATGGGGGTTAAGTTGTCAGGAGTCAAACATCAAATATGTGGACCCTGACTCCTCATTATAAGAACAAACACAAGACAATCTGGCTTGTTTTTATATAAAGAAACTCTAACAGGATGATTTAGAAGTGATCAAACCTAGTGATTGGAGGGTGGGCAGAATAAGCACAGGAGCAACATGAAGATAGTGATCTTAAGTTAGTTTCCTCTTTTAAGCATTTTCAAAAATAGCTTTGCCATTCATTATTTAAAACAGGATAGAAATTTATATATACCACATTTTCCTATGATGAATCATTATTAATTAATTTTGCTTTTCAAAACTAATTGAATTTTAACTTTTCTGCATAGGAAACCTCTCTAAGATTTAAACACTAAGTGATGTCTTTTAAACACTAAGTGATGTCAAACACTAGATCATAAAAAATTTACACATCCTTTTCTATCTAAAAAAAAAAGGGACATTATAATACTTTTTCTATCCACTATATTTCACGTTTGAGATATTTTCAGGATTGAGTAGCATATTATAATGCATTAGGGGTTTATAATCCAGCCCTGAAATAGACTACAAATTTCAAAGATTTGCATAAGCTTTGAGGTGTTTTCCTCCTGTAAATGAAAACACATATCCCATTGTTTTTTCTTTAGATCCATTAAAACGGTAATTAATTTGCCTTAGTGTGGAGACTTCCATGATGTGACCGCTATCTATCTCACAAACTAGACCACGATTGGATGGAAGTTGCTTTCTGCAGCGCTGCCCTCCCCCAGAGTCTGTCTAATCATAATCCATGTTCTTTCTGACAAAAATCAGCACTCCACCTTGGCCTCCTGCTATGTGCTGGTTCCTGGCCCAGGCTGTTGTCAAAACCTGGTCAAGCATGTAATTTTCCATACTGGAAGCATTCAAGTACTAGTACCCCTGCCTCGTATGTAAATATCCCTTAATAAAATCATCACCAGACTGGAGTGGCAGCCTCTTTCTTAGTTCTTTCCCTGCCGTCTGCTTATGAAGCAACATTTTCATTCTTGGAGCTTTTTCCTGGTTCTGCCTGTACTAATACTCAGGCATAGCACGGCCTAAAGCTCTCAAAGACGTGGACTTACAAAAAATGACCTAAAAATAGAAAAAGCACCTGAGAACTTAAAAAGCACCCATCTCAGATCTTCAAGTTCTCCTGCCTAAATGCAACCAAAATTCTATTTGGTTCCCCAAATCTCTGGCCGTATTCACACGGTATCTCTCAATTAAGTTATATTTTAAATGCCCAGGTGCTAATGGACACTAGAATCAGAGGGCTGCAATATTCACTGGATAAAGGAAACCAACCAATGAAAAGAAACACCAACTACTGGAATCAAAACAGATAAGCAGACTGCTTCCTTATAGTTCAGGGAAAAATAAAATAAAAGATTCAGAGGGATAAACATAATCTCAAACAGGGGGGTCTAGGCACTCCTGGTTAACGCAGAACCCCTGTAGTGGGTCAGTCCCTTGGGGAAGGAGGGTGGGACTCCTGAGCAGCCCCAGGAATGAACTCTGGGAGCTCGACATCCCTCCCTTTCCTGTAAGCACAGAAGCACTCCCTCCCCCAGGCTTCCATGCTCACAGTGAGAAAACTGGCCCTGATTCCGTTTAAGTTCTGACCCAAATGAACTCCTCAATTCATAAACCCTTTGTCTATGAGAAAGAACCCCTGATCTTCACAGACGTTCTCAATGTGCACGAATTACACTGACTGTGGATAGAAAACTCAAACACAAGATCTAAAAATGTCTAGTCCTAAAAAACCACAGCTATAACCTCAGAATGTGCATCATCGCCCCCTCCCCCATGTACACATGTACCTCCATCTTTCCAGGGCTGCAGCTTCTCTCAGTGTGAAGGCTCCTCCACAGTAGGTGTGAGCAGGTAGGATACCTGCAGGGGGAGGCTCCCCAGGAAGAATCACTGGGCCTTCAAGTGCTTCCCTTTGCAGGTCAAGGAAACCTTGGCTTGGGTCACTGACCACAAGCTTCTGATTGTACTGGAGCTCCTTTGGACCACCACTGATATTTTAAATGATACTCAGTGTTTGCGCAATCCACCAAATTCACATAAACCCAGTGTTACATGGAAAGGAAGAAATAAAATTATAAGGGTCTTCTACTAGCTCAGTTATAAAATCCTTAATATCTATTCTTTTCAGAAAAATATGTCAGTTAATTATATTTCCAGGGAAAGTAATTGGTTTGTAAATAATGATTCATACTTGAGCACTTCTGCCCTGCAAGTCTGAACCTGGAATCTATTTGAAACCATCAAAAGTAAAAAGAAGACCTCAGAAAATTACTAGACATGCTCAGGGGAAGAGAGAGTGAAAGAATTCTACAGAAATGGAATGTAAGACTGCAATGTTTGTTGTCTGTTTTTTTTTTTTTCGGAAATTCATCTCTTATGCCTGTTCCGAACTATTTTATACTGTCTTTCAAGCTTTATAATTAAATACATTTTACCCCTATTGAAAAACAGACATAAATTAGTCGGTAAGTCTTTTTAAGTGACAAACCCGGGGAGAGGCCGAACTCACGGGACAAAATACCCAGGAAAGATTCAAGGAGGAGCCTCCACCCAAATAACTTCCCACAAGACGTCTATACCCGGGGTGGGGCGGAGTCCTGGGAAGAGGAATGGGGATTTCAAGCTACTTGATTTCAAGGATTTCAAGTTTTCCAGGTGGTTATTCCCGGCTCTCCTCTCATGTAAAATATCCAGAAAAAAAAAATTAAATCTTTAAAATGAGCTATCTATGGCTCTGTGGAAAAAATGACAAATAGTTGATAATGCTGATATGAATCGCAGAGGGGAAGTTAGCGCTTCAGAACGCGAGGAGGGAACTAGAAATTTAAGGATTTATTGCCAGTCTTGGAAAGAGCTAGGTTAGGGGTACAGGGTCATGGATCTGACACCCTGCTCTTCAAACATTTGGAAAACTCAGGAGACAACGGAGGGCCCCTGGAGAGAAAGAAGGGACTGGGGACCCCACAGGCCACAGCTTCTCCCAAGTACAAACTCGCAGACACAATTATCCCCCGACGACCCTCCCTGTGGTCACCGCGCCATCTGGGGAGACGCGGGGCTGCGGGCCCAGAGCTGCCCAGAGAGGCTCCGGGCCGGTTCGAAGTAACCACGCACAGTGGCGGGACAGGACACGCGGTGTCCCAGCTGCCCGCCCACGCTGTGGTGCCAGCGGCGCCACAGGCAGCCCCGCGTCCGCAGATTCCACACTGGACCTCGGGGCGGCCGCGTCCTTCCACCGCCGGTTAGAGCCGGTTCCCTCCAGGCCCTCCTCCCAGTCTCTGCACGGGCTCCGCACACTCACCATTTCCAGATTTCCTGGGTCTCCCGAGTTCTGCCTACGACTCCCACAACCGGTACGGATCACAGCTGTACACAGGCTGTACCCCAGTGATCATGAAAGGCAGGGAAAACACGAACCCTCAGGCAGCCACACAGGGTACAGACTACCACGACTTCCCGGAGCATCGCCCCACCCACCTGCTCCAACGGACCCCCTGATTGGACAGATCTAAAGACCGCGCTCTCCTCTGCCTGAGTGACAGCAGGCAGGAGGACCCTGGCTCCAAGGAAACATCTTGCTCAGGCGGGCCGGATCCGGACCCACCATGGGACGTTTGTACAAACAGAATTTTTTTAGTCCTGGGGCTTTCTGTGTTGTTTTCCCCAGCTCTTTGTGAACGGCAGGGCAAGCTGTGCACAGGGAATTCCTGATTCAGTTTCCAAATAAAACAAATAACAGACAAAAGAGTGGCCCAGGACTGGCCAGGCTGGAATAACAGGGCCTTATGTCCTCTAGGTGAGAAGGACTTGGCGATAAGGCTGTTTAGCCCACTCACGTAACTGAGACTCCTGTTTGCAAACGCAGACACTTAAATGTGACTGTAATAGAGTCTGGCCCCGTTTTAGTCTTTGATCCTTGAAAGCACTGAGCCTTCCACCCATCCCTGCCCCACCCCCCATTCATTTGGTCCTTAAGAGAAGGAAGCCCAGAGCACTTGGCTCTGGTGGGAAGTTGGAGTCCTGCAGCCCTAGCCTGGGCTCAGGGACTCTTCCCAGGGGGTGAGATGTGTTCATTACACTCTCAGCTGTACATTTTACACTGAAAGGAAATTTAATTTACATTAGTTTTTCCTCTGTCCTTGGAGAACTTTGAAATGCAAACGACTGTCATACCCCTAAGACAATTGATTCCTATTTTTAGTACTATATGAATAACAATAAATAGTTATATAAATGTGGGATGCACCTGGAAACTTTTTCCTTCTGAATATATTGAAGTATAATTTACTAATCAATCAGTCTATATTTTAAAGATTACCATGTGATGATTTGATATACCTATACTGTACACTATACTTAAACTTTGCTAAAACACTGAATAAGCACTCTCAACACACACACACACACACACACACACACACACACACAACTATTTGAAGTAGTGGTTGTGTTAATTAACCTGGAAATTAATGTGCCTGAAGAAATTGAATAGCGAAACTCTTTTGGAATCTTTCCCATTCATTTATACAACTCTTAAGCTCTTTTGAGACTACTTGGCAGTTTTCAGAGTATGTGTTTGTTAAATTTATTCCTTTTGATTATTGTAAATGCATGTCTTCTTAATTTTATTGCCAGATTGTTCATTGCAAATGTGTAGAAATACAATTGACTTTTATATTGTGACCTTAAATTCTACAACCTTGCCGAACTCAATTCTTAGTTTGAATAGGGTTTTTCTTTTTCTTTTTTTTGATTCCTTAGAATATTCTATGTATAAGACTCCTCATCTGGAAGTAGAGATAAATTTACATCTTCCTAGCCAATCCGCATGCATTTTATTTCTTTTCTTGCCTAATGGTTCTCGCTAAAATCTCCGGTAAACTGTTGAATAGTGTGACAAGAATAGACATCCTTTTTTCCTTATCTCCATGGAAAAGCATTCAGTCTTTCACCATTAAATATAATATTAGCTGTGGGTTTTCCACAGATGCTGATAATGAGGTCTGGAAATTTCCTCCTGTTCTAGGTGTGCTGAGTGTCCTAATCATAAAAGGAAATAATTTGTCAATTATTTTCTTTGAGTCTACTGAAATGATTTTGCCATTTTTGCCTTTTACTGTACTGATCTCATTTTTTATATTAATGGATTTTGAGGTGTTAACCCAACTTCCACCCCTGGAATAAATCCCACTTGCTCATGGTGTTTAATTCTTTGTATCTTTTGCTGGATCATGTTTGCTAGTATTTGTTGATGGTTTTGCATCCATATCCCTCAAAGAAAGAGGTGTTAGTTTTTCTCTGTGATAACTTGGTGGTTTTGGAATCATAGTAGTACTGGCCTCAGAAAATGAGTGCAAAGGGTTTTGTCCATTGTATATTTTTTGCGAAGAGTTCGTAAAATTTCTGTACTAACCTTCTTTACAAGTTTTGGAGAATTCTGCATTGAAGCCTTTTGGACTAGGCTTAACTTGTGGGTATTTTTTGTTTTCGTTTTGTTTTGTTTTGTCTACTAATTCAACTGCTTCACTTGCTTTAGTTTATTCTTGAGCTATTTCAGTAGTTTGTATGTTTCTAGGTCTTTATCCACTTCATCTCAGTTATCTAATTTTGGGCATACAATCAGTCATTGAATTCCTTTATCATTCTTCTTCCTTCTGTAATGTCAGTAGTAATATCCTTCTTTCTTCTTGATTCTTTGAATTTGAATCTTCGTGCTTTTTCTCTAGGTCAATCTAGCTAAAGATTTGTCAATTCTGTTAGTCTTTCCATAGAACCCACTTTTGGTTTCATTGATTTTCTGTATGATTTTTCTATTTCCTATTTTATTCATTTCTACACTAGTTTTTATTATTTCCTTTCTCCTTTTGGGGTTGGTACTACATCTTTTCAAGTCTGTTAAGGTAAAAGTTTAGGTTATTGATTTGATATTATTCTTTGTTAACATAAACAAGAATGACTATGAATTGTTTATTATGTTTTGCTTTAGATGCAGACAATAAACTTTGACCCTTTTGTCATGATATAATTACTATTACTATCTTTAGTATTTTTTTTTATTTTTGAGCCTATTTGCCTGAAATTTGTATAGTTTTACAGCTTTTATGAGGGTGCTATTTACAAATATATCATTTCCCATGCTTTTACTTTCAATCTACTTAGATCTTTGAATCTAAAGTCTGTTTCTTGTACAAAGCATATATTTAGACGATGTTTTAAATATTCGTAGTGACAATATTCTTGGGTTGTGTAATCCATTCACATTTCATATTATTGATAGCATTGCAAACACGCCTGCCATTATACTTTTTGTTTTCTACAGTTCTCATGTTGATTTTAGTTTCTCTACTCCTCCTTTATAATTTTCTTTTGCATTAAGTAAATATTTTCTTATGTAGCGTTTTCATTTTTTCACGCGACTTCACTATATATTTTAAAGTCTTTTTTTAGGGGTTGCTCTACTGTTTAACATATATGTCTTAATTTATGAGAATGAGCCTCAGACTTACACTAGCTCAATTCCAGTGCTACATGGAAATGTTACTCTTATATAGCTTGCTACTCAAAACATTTTAACTTCCATGGTTGAAAGTATGTTTTAAAAAAGGGGCTTATTGACGAAAAAAGACCAGGTCCTGGAGCTTGAAATCTGAACCAGCAGCAGCATGCTGTGTGGAGAAGACAAGCACATCCACTGTTCTGGAGTTGTTGAGCATTTTTATATATCAGGTAGTGGGGAGAGAGATGTAAGCTGTTCTGAAAGAATTTACATTAGCTGTAGAGAAGCCGAAGGGGGCCAGCTCTGGGGTAGGTGCAGTTGGCAAGCAAGAAGTGTCTGCGCCTGTAGATTGCCTGTGGGAAGCAAGTTGAAAAGTGCAAGTGTAAATAAGAAGCAGAGGTTCCTGGGGTTTGATGGTGCCTGGCTCTTTTCTTTTTGCAATAATTGTGGAAATACCCATGTGGAAATTAATCCTAAATTCTAACAGATGTACAGAAATGTGAGCAGTCTTCGTCAGAGCTGGCCCACAGCTATTAACAGGCTAACTGTTCTGTCTCTTTCTCTCACTCACTAGCCACTGTAATTTAACTACGAACATCTCTGTATTTTCTCCTTATCAAGCTCTAGTCCCTTTTGATATTTTGGTGGTATTATTGTTATGCAGATTATATCTATTAATGGTATAATCCAATAATATATTGTTATACTTATTTCTTTACCATCTGTAGTCATTTCTCAGCCCAATATAGCTTTGCTTACGCCCATGTCCTTTGTGCGTTTAATGGCAAATGTATTATTACACATACCTTGGTTTCTAACCAAATGAAAAAATAATCAATCAATTAAACATTGGAATACTTTAAAAGAAAATTGAGTAATTTAATTTTAACCTGAAAATCTTAGTAATGCCTTGTGTTTACAACCTGAACGCAAGAAAGCCCATTAGCAGGTCTCCTGCATACAGAAAGCTGCAGGAACCTGTTGTTACAAGTTCTGTACGGTCCTCACCCGCTCACACAGAAATCCAGGATCTGTGAGGACAGGTGGACCTTGAGGCTGGTTTCAACATAAATTTGAGCTTCAGAGATGGTTTTTTATCTGGAAGAAAAAAAGGCACAAAGATTGTTTTTGAGGACTTTTATAGGGAGAGATACAGTTGTTGGATAGAAAGACCACCCATTCACCTTTCTTTTATTTTTTGTATTTACTAATTTAAGATGTAATGAAGGCCCAGCCTGGTGGCCTTGGCTGGGTTTTCCTTATTCCCCTCCAGTCACCTTCTCCTCTAAAGAGAGAAAGCAGCTTCATGGTTTGCACATTTGACTTGCTGAACTCACTTGGCTGTATAGTGATTCTAGCCACTTTTAAACTTAGCTTGTCACTTGTGACTCAGCTAAATTGTAAACAATTTCCACAGTAATTCAGAACTTCAAAGATTTTTAAGGCCACAGAGCAAGGTTTCCATTCTCAGCACCAGTGACATTTGGGGCTGGATAATTCTTTGTGGTGGGGGCTGTCCTGTGCTTGTAGGACATTGAGTAGCATCCTTGGCAACCACCCTCTAGATGCCAGCAGATTTCCCTTTCCCCACCAATTTGTGACAACCAAGCGGTCTCCAGATATGGCCAAAAGTGGGGGAGAAGGAGTGAGGGGAGCAGAATGGCTCCCAGGTAGGGTGATGGAGGAGACTCTCTGAGGAGGAGTTGGTGGAGTCTTTAGCTAGGAGGGAACAGCAGCTTCAGACCAACCTGAGAGAACAACAGCTGAAGCCCCAGGGCAGGAAACAGGGCTCCTGGAAGGGACGAGGGACAGAGGAATGGAGGAGGGATACCGGGCTATGACTGGGGATGCCCTCAGCCTATGCCTCTCCCTGGTCTTGGACCTGAGCCCCAGCCCCAGCTGCTTAAGAGTCCTGCCCCTCATTGGGTTTTGGCAGGGACGTACTGAAAAGACGACTCACTGCAGTGAGTGACCTCAGCTCCCCCAACTTTTCTCCCCTCCCCCACTGCCCTCTGCTGCAGCTTCTGGTCTCAGGCTTGCCCAGCTTAAAGCAGGGGATGTTGTGGGTTATTAGGCTGAAGTGTCTGGCTGGGAGAGCAGGTAGGATGGCTAGGCATCCCTGCCTTAGGCCGAGTTGTTTTGGTTGTTTAGTTTGTACAAGGTTGGGCACTGGGCTGGGTAAGCTGGGGTCAGGGAACCAGACTGAGGAGGAGAGCTGGGTCTGACCAGGTTGTGTGCAGGGCAGGTGCACATGACCACTGTGGGGTAAGGATAAAGTCTTTGGCTGTTACTTTGCTAAATTCTGCCCTTTAATTGGTGCATTTTGATCATTTATATTTGAAATAAATATTGCTATGTTAAGGTTTAAATCTGCCATTTTTATCTATTTGTTCCCTGTTTCTCATTCCTGTTTCTCTTCTCCTTTAGCTGCATCCAAGGAAGCCACATAGTGAAATAATAGAACCAGAAAACTAAAGCTGATTAAGCCCCAAGACTCATGGAGAAGAGCATCTTGATCCACAGTGGACTTCACCAGAGCAAAGAGCTTGAACTTGGTTGTGCTAAGCTAGGGGGATGTAGGACATATTTGTTACTGGAGCATAATTTAGTCTATACTGACTAATCATCAGATTGATGCAGGACAGGTGAATCCCCCTGAGTAGGGACTCAAGTTCTACAGAGAGAGATAGCTAGGTCAGGAAAGAATTCAAGTGCAAGCCAGAGTTAGAGACAAAAGGAAAATTTGAGAATTCTTAGAGAAGGAATAACACTCCTCAGACAGAGACATGGTCTCCTTTCAAAGACAAAATGCGAGAGAATGTTAGAGGAATTCAGTTTATTTGTGATTCTTAGTTTCTATGAATTATAGCTTAAACACTTTGTTTTCCTGTTTTCCTTTTATGGTATGGGTATGCAGCGTTAAAGACATGTTAATAATTTCAGCCTTTGTTCTGCAGATTCCCCATGGTCTGATGGAAGGAAATAAATGGTTGGGTTTATTTTGTGTAAGGTAGGAGACTTAAAGACTTTGTTTTTCTGTTTTTCTTTTATAGTATGGGTATGCAGCGTTAAAGGTATAGGTAAATAGTTTGTTAGCTATCTCAGAAAACTCTCTTCCTTGTAGATTCTTCATGGTCTGGCAGCACGTTGAAGGCTCTGAATACAACTTTGTTATATGATCAACGATCTTTTTCTATATTAATTAATTTTTTCACCTATGAGTGCTTAATAAATATTTGCTGGAGATATGTGGATATCTTCCTCTATTCATCAGCATTTAAATATGCTTGAACATCTATCTTAAAGGAAACCAATAACTGCTAAAACAATACCTATTTGGGTCTTCAAATAAGTAGACTAGTACATACTACACACATACTGTGCACACGCATACCACATACACATACTACTACACACTTACTACGAACCTACCAAAATGACGGTAAATATGGGTCATATGAATGCCAGATAAACCTTTTTGTTTCCCAGCTTTATTGAGATATAATTGAAATATAATGTGTTGTGAATTTAAGGTGTAAAATGTAATGATTATATATATGTGTATATATACGTATATATGTAGAATATATATCCAAATGAAAACCTCAATAAGGTTAGTTAACACATGCCTCACCTCACAGTATGATGACATTGGTGTGTGTGTGTGCACGTGTGTGCACATGCGTGTGTACAGGCAGGGGGCAGACAGAGAGGAGAAAACGAGGTTGAGCCTGTGAATGAAAAAAAAGGGGGGGGTTCTATGGAAAGTAACCTCACAGGGAGATCTGATCATAAATTCCTAACTAGGCATATCATGGTGGGCAGTCATGCCCAGGCATATAATTTCTTTATTAAAAGACTTACATTTGCCTTAGCAAGCCCTATCCATTGTTTCTGTGCATCTAGATTAACAACCTTCGAAATAAGCTGTAACTACCCTCAAGAGAGCACATAATCTTGTTAACTATTTTATAATTCAATCCCCACCTTCCTTTCTCCCACCTCCACGTGATTTTCCTTAGTTCCTTTCGTAATTTCAAATGCATTAAAGAAGCTGCAACACTGTTATTTGAAATCTTGCTCTCCTGTATATGTTGTCAGTTTGGCTCAAATAAACTCATAAAAATTCTCAACAGGTTTGGACATTTCTTATGTTGACAAGCTTACATACATTTTCAAGTGTGTGCATGTGTGTGTGTGTGTGTGTGTGTGTGTGTGTGTGTGTGTGTGTGTGTGTGTGTGTTGTGTGTTCTGTCAAGGCGAAGTCAATTGTACCTTTCTTGGGAAGGCGGCAGAGCTTCCTTTACCCCTGTCCATTTCTGTGGGCTTAGCTATCCTATCTTTTGTCCAGACGAGCCCAATATAAACATAATGCATTATATGTGATTTCAAAATTTCGAACACATTTAAAACAATAAACGTAAAAGGGTCCAGTACACTTTTATAACAATATACTGAACTAAAGAAATCAAACATTCCCACTGGAACTGGAATCGACACAAGAACGATGAGTAAGATAGGTTCTCCTTAGACACTCAAGAAGCAGGGGTTCCCTGTTCCTGAGTGGCATGTGTCAATTCTTGATTGTAGTGTGGGCACTCAGGGGCAATCCCCTTAGAAGAGACATCTCCAGGCCTTTGTAGGTGGTCCGAGGACTCAGGGAGGGAGGCAGAGGTTTGAGTGCAGGGCTGGAGACTGGGCTCTAGACCACGGAAGTACAGCCTTAATTCAGCCAGCAGAGGGCGCATCCCCAGCCCAGCCTTCTGCAGCTAGGAGCAGCTCTGGGGTGCAGTGGCCCTGGAAGGAAGTTTGAAGAGGGTGCTCAGAGAAGAAGGGCTGATCCCCAGGCTGTGGTTTGCTGAGGGCCTCATCCAGGGTTGGAGGCCTAATGCAGCCTTCCCCATCTTCTGCACATGAAACAGGCACATGCTCTGCTCTCTGGGCTGAAACAGATTTGTCTTCCATATTGAATTCCCACATGGTATCAACCCTCATTTACTGGAGCCACGGGGAATAGGCAGGGAATAGGAAATCCTCAGACAACCTCAGGATATGCATAGCAATGACCAATATGACCACGTTACCGAGGATGAGCTGCAGGGTTGTCTGTGGGGCCAGGATGAGAACTTCATCTCCCAGATGCAACTGAGGTCTGCTCCTGGTTCCAAGGCTGTGATGAACATCTGTGCACTGCAAATCTGCCACTGCTGGGGAAGTAGAGCTCTGTTCCTCAGCCTCCAATGGGAGGATTTGCAAACAGGGGTTTTGGGGGAGGGAGCTGCCAGCCACTTCACCCTCCCCAATCAAAACTATGGGCGGCCACCCCTACCCTGCTGTCATGAAGACACCCATCTGGAATGACACCTCCTGGACATTCCTCTGAGCCTGAAGCTTAGACAGGTACATTCTTCCCATTACCCTTCAAAGACTCGGGAACTTATATGGCGTAGTTTCAGTCTAGTGGTGGCTCTGGGCATGAAGCTCTTTGCATTGTGACTGGTTCTGCATCTGTGGAGGGAGCAGAGTGTGAGTTAAATGTTCTTCTCATGTAGCATTTTCTCGAGTGTTAAGGGTGTAACCTGGAGAAAGCCCAAAGCTAACATAGACCAGAGTCAAGCAGGCAGTTCCAGATATTTCAGAGGAAGCACCTACTCCTTTTAGGACTTGATATGACTAGTTTCCTAGCAGCTGACTCTTTAGAAGAAGCATGAACAGCACCTTGCCTATACTGGGACCCTGCTCCACTTACTGACATTTGTTGGATTCCATTGGCTAATGGGTGACCTGCAGGACAGAGAGGGACCCAGATAGTCTTGCACACAATAACCCAATGTCCACTTCTCACAAGCCTGAAACTCCATGTTCTCATCCTGCCCGCACTCTCACCTTGAGTGCAAGGTCAAAGGCATGTGCAACCCACTTCTAAAGAGAGTTTCTTCCAATGTGTCCTAACGCCCACCTCTCCAGGTCCCACCAACCCTGTTTATAGGGAGTTCTCTAGGCTGCGAATAGGGAGAAAATCAGAGGTGGAGCCCACAGGATACAGTTTGCTCTTCTCATCCACATGAGAAGAAATCAGAGAACTCTCCTTGGGTCCAAAAACTTTAAAAAAGATATTGAGATACCCAAAATATGACACTTGTGTCAAAGCAAGTAATATATGCATGAAGACTTAGGGGGAAGAAGAAAAACAGAAGAGATGGAATGTTGCCTTTCTTTCTGAGTGGATGATGGAATCCTAAGACCATATCCTACAACTTCCCTTTCTGTAGATGGGGGAGACCAATACCAAGTAGAGCCAAGGGTAAACAGACTGAGAGTGACAGCAACCCCCAGATAGGCCTGCTGAAAGGTAGATAAAACATCTCCACTCCTTGGTGTTCCCTACATGCCTCTTCTTTCCTCAAGTTCAAAATGTCCAGCCTCATGGGAGGCCAGGGTTCTTCTCTACCCTAGTGCCACCTACTAACATGCACTTACACCTACCAACACACACAACCTAAACACAAGTCATCCTCCATCATGCACATACCCCAATTTACCTGTTCTCTCGTGCAATATCATCCTTTAGTTCAGTCTAGAATTCTCAGGGGCTTCTTAGACTCTGGTAACCATACATAGTAAAAGATCTCCCGACTCCTCTGTGTCGGCAAATGTTAGTCATGATCTTATTACCTGTAAATCCAAACTGTCGGCTCACTGATACTTTACTCCTCCTGCGGGAGAAGTGTCAGTCCTAAAGTTGGGCCCTCATGAGGCTTGAATGTTGGAGAAAATGGTACTCTGGTCTGAAGCAGGTAAAAGAGGGCAGGGATAGATTAACATCTTCGAAAACCTCCAGGTTATGTCAGACAGGGCACAGCCAAGGAGGGATTTGTCAAGATCTGATGTGAGTGGTTGGCTTTGCTGCTAAATAATAGGTGGGGCCAAGAAGGTGTAGGGGGGAGGTGTGAGGATAACTCGACCAACAGGAGGGGGATATAATTAGAATCAGCCTAATCTCTCAAAAGTACTCAGATCAAATCTGTTCCCTGACACAACCCTCATTCTCTATATACCACAAAACATGATATTCACTGTAATATATGCATGATTCACTTGATAAAGTAATTCACTTGATAAAGTAATTATTTTTACTTGTTTTTTGTGTATTTTCACGTTGTAAAACCCATAGTATTTTTATTTCATTAAAAATAATTTTTTTATTTTTCTCTTTTTATTTAAAAATTTTTTAAATTAATTAATTAATTAATTTTTATGGCGACATTGGTTAACGAAATACAATAAGTTTCAGCTGTATATTTTAACAGTAACGCATACATATATTTACACTGTGTTTTCACCTCCCATAGTTAGATTTCTTTCTGTCACCACATATTTGACACCTTTTACCCCATCTACTTTTCCCCTTTCCCCTACCCTCTGTTAACCACTAATCTTTAGTCCATGTCCATGAGTCTCTGTTTGTTTGTCCTGCTCATTTGTTGCTTTAAGGTTTACATGATTTTCAACTTTTTCTGTCTGGCTTATTTCGCTTAGCATGATTATCTCAAGATCCATTCATGTTGTCGCAAATGGCAGCATTTCATCTCCTCTTATGTCTGAGTAATATTCCATTGTATATATGTGCCACAGCTTCTTTGCCCAATCATCTATCTTAGAACACTTCGATTGCTTCAATTTCCTGGACACCATAAGTAATGCTGCTATGAACAATGGTATGCAAATATCTTTTTGGATATGAATTTTCAAGTATTTGTGGTAACTACCCAGTAGAGGGATTGCTGGATCGTACGGAAGATCCATTCTTAGTTTTTTGAGGAACCTCCATACTGTTTTCCATAGTGGCTGTACCAATTTGCAGTCCCACCAGTAGTGTATAAGGATTCCTTTTTCTCTGCATCCTCTCCAACATTTGTTCTGTTAATAATAGCTATTCTAACAGGTGTGAGATAGTGTATCATTGTGGTTTTGATTTGCATTTTCCTACAGCTAGCAATATTGAGCATCTTATCAAATATTTGTTGGTCATTTGTATGTTCTCTAGGGAGAAGTATCTGTTCAGGTCCTCTGCCCATTTTTTGATTGGATCATTTGTTTTTTGTTGTTATTGAGTTGCATGAGTTCTTTGTATATTTTAGATATTATTGGAAGCGTTGCTTGCAAATGTATTTTCCCATTCAGATGGTTGTCTCTATATCTTATTGACGGTTTCTATTGCTGCGTGGAAGCTTTTTAGTTTGATGTAGTCCCATTCATTTATTTTTGCTTTTACTTCCCTTGCCTTTGAGGTCAAATTCACAAAATCCTCTTTAAGTCCAAGGTCCTTGAGTTTAGTTCCTATATTTTCTTTTATGCATTTTATTGTTTCAGGTCTTATATTCAGGTTTTTAATCCATTTTGAGTTCATTTTGGTGTGTGGTGATAGACAACAGTCCAGTTTTATTCTTTTGCAGGTGGCTTTACAGTTTCCTAGTACCACATATTGAAGAGGCTTTCCTTTCTCCACTGTATGTTTTTGGTTTATTTGTCAAAAATCATTTGTGCATATAAATATGGGTTTACTTCTGGATTCTTGATTCTGTTCCACTGGTCCATATGTCTGTTTTGCTACCAATGCTGTTTTGATTACTGTTGCTTTGTAGTATAATTGGAAGTCAGACAGAGTGATGCCTCCAGCCTCATTCTTTTTTCTCAGAATGGCTTTGACAATTCGGAGTCTCTTGTCCTTTCATACAAATCTGATGCTTTTTTGTTCTCCTTCTGTAAAAAATGCCAATGAGATTTTAATAGGGATTGCATTAAATCTGTATAATGCTTTAGGTAATGTGGTCATTTTAACTATGTTGATTCTTCCAATCCAAGAACATGGAATATCTTTCCATTTCTTTGTATCTTATTCAATTTCTTTTAATAGGGTCTTATAGTTTTCATTATATAGATCTTACACATGTTTTCTTAGATTTATTCCTAGGTATATTATTCTTTTTGTTGCAATTGCAAAAGGAATTATTTTTTCCACTTCTTTTTCTGACACTTCACCATTAGAATATAGGAACACTATGGATTTCTGAACATTGATTTTTGTATCCATAAACTTTGCTGTATTTACTTATTGTTTCTAATAGTGTTCTTGTGGAGTCTTCAGGGTTTTCTATATAGAGAATCATGTCATCCACACATAGTGACAGTTTGACTTCTTCGTTTCTATTTGGATGCCTTTTATATCTTTCTCTTGCCTGCTAGCACTCGCTGAAACCTCCAACATTATATTGAATAATAGTGGCAATAGTGGACAATCTTGCCTTTTCCTGATCTTAGAAGGAAAGTTTTTATTTTTTCACCATTAAGTATAATGTTAGCTGAGGGTTTGTCATATATGGCCTTCATGACGTTAAGGTACTTTCCTTCTATACTAATTTTATTAAGTGGTATAGATCCATTTTGATCATAAGTGGATGCTGTGTCTTGTCAAAGACTTTTTCTGCATCTATTGATACGATCATATGATTCTTATTTATTGATTTATTTTTGTGGTGTATCACATTAATTCATTTGCATATGTTGAACCATCCCTGTGCCCCTAGGATGAAGCTCACTTGATCATGGTGTATAATTCTTTTAATATGTTGCTGTATTCTGTTTGCTAGTATCTTATTTAGGATTTTTGCATCTGTGTTCATGAGAGATATTGGTCTGTAGTTTTTTGTTGTTGTTGTTATCTTTACCAGGTTTTGATATCAGGGTAATATTGGCCTCATAAAATGAGTTGGGGAAGTACAATCTCTTCTTCAATTTTTTAGAAGAGTTTGAGGGGAATAGATATTAAATCTTCTTTGAATGTTTGGTAGAATTCATTATTAAAGCCATTTGGTCCTGGACTTTTACTTTTTGGTAGGTTTTTGATGATTTGATGATTGTTTCAATTTCCGTACTGCTGATTAGTCTATTTAGATTTTCCAGTTCTTCTTGATTCAGTCTAGGATGGTTAAATTTTTAAGTACTGACCCAGGTCATTATATTTGGTGTTATATACTTTTTTCATACTATTCTTTTATTCCTTTGTATTTCTGTAGTGTCTGTCATAATTTCTCTTCTTTCGTTCCTGATTTTGTTTATTTGTGTCCTTTCTCTTTTTCATTCAGTGAGTCTAGC
>NW_006435869.1:137945-138958 GCF_000325575.1 Pteropus alecto
GTAATCTGAACAACAGCGATCGGAACTGTCACTAACACTCAGAAGGGCTGAGACTGAGAGTAACAAGCATTATTAAACATCTAAAAAAAATTAAAAGGCATTATTCAGGCCTTATAAAAAGTAGGGATCCAGGAGGCTTAGATGACATCTAATGGAAACCAAAACAAAAGCATCTTATTTGCAACAGGCTAAACAGAGACTTTTATATGAATAAAGCTTCTTTCTGGAAGAGAAGCAGAATACACTTCCATTAATGTCCAGGCTCAATAACAGCTCATTAAACACCATGAACAACCAAGGTAACAAGGCATCTCAGAAAGAAAGAGAAAAATTTCCAGAAAATAAGCTTACAGACATAGAAATATGCAACTTAAATGACAGAGAATTCAGGATGGTACTTCTAAAAAAAACTCAATGAGATCCAAAATGAATCATATCAACAATTTCAGGAATTGACAAAACAACTAGATGAGCAGAATGAGTTCATTAGCAAAGAGATTAAAACCCTCAAAAAGAAGCAAAGATCTTCTGGGGGAAAAAGAAGACACATGGCAAGAGTCTGAAAATGCTTTCTAGTCTCTGCTCCTTTTCCTCACCTTTGATAATGCCCATTATTCTATGTTTCATCTTCTGATGATATCAGCTAGTCTTGTATTTCTCTTTCATTATTTTTCATTCTTTGGTTTCTCTTTTCTTCCTTGATTTATTTCTAGATTTCTTTCTTCGATACCACTGATCCTTTTCTCCATTTGGTGGACTCTATTTCCCAGGCTTGCTATTTCATTTTTCAACTCTTGCCATGTGTCTTCTTTTTCCCCCAGAAGATCTTTGCTTCTTTTTGAGGGTTTTAATCTCTTTGCTAATGAACTCATTCTGCTCATCTAGTTGTTTTGTCAATTCCTGAAATTGTTGATATGATTCATTTTGGATCTCATTGAGTTTTTTCAGAAGTACCATCCTGAATTCTCTGTCATTTAAGTTGCATATTTCTATGTCTGTAAGCTTATTTTCTG
>NW_006435869.1:138994-193611 GCF_000325575.1 Pteropus alecto
GGGTCATGGTGTTTAATGACCTATTTCTCTGCCTGGGAATTAATGGAAGTGTATTCTGCTTTTTTTCTGGAATGAAGGTTTATTATACAATCTCTCTAGCTTGTTGCAAGGAAGGTGTTTTTCTTTTGGTTTCCAGTAGGTGACATCTAAGCCTCTTGGATCTCTACTTTATATGAAGTCTAATAATGTCTTTTTTTTTCCTTATAGGTGTTTAATCAGGCTCACTACCCTCAGTCTCAGTTCCTGACAGTATTAGCGACAGTATTGGTAGCGTTTGCTCAGATTCCCTTGGGGCTCCATGTGTTCTCTCTTATGGGGTATGGGAGGAGGGATCCTCTGGGTTGGAGAATGGAGGCTGTGGCTCAGCCTGGCATTTCGCAACCATGGCTGGTAAAAATCAACGGTTGTTTCCCTGCCATATCCACTTTTCTGCCATCCTCATTTCTCTGCCTTCTGCCCTGATTAGTGGACACTGCCGTTGGCCATGTGGAGCTCACAGCTCTCCCAGGCAAGGTTGTTTAGGAAACTCGGTACACCTTCTCCCTTCCCCCCTCCTCCTACAGGGAGTTCTGGCTGGGAGAGGCAGCTTTTTTGTTTCTCCCAGTTCACCGCCCAACACACAGGGTTCTGATCTGCAGTAGCTCTTATGCACAGATCTCACACTCAGATGTGCTGCTGTGCAGTTTGGGTGTTTTTTATTGAGTTTTAGATGTTCAGCTTATTATTGTTTCAAGAGGAGAGATCTGGGGACATCTCTCTCTCAGCCATGTTTCTGACATCACTCAGTATTTTTATATACTAAAAAAAAAATGGATTTATGAAAAGAGTATAATGGGAAATGTTATATTTAAGTGTTGTGGTGCCAAGATAGAGAAATAGAGGTAAATAAACAAGAATTCTTGACAGAATATCTAGTTTTGAATTCACTAAATTGTTCAAGTAAGCTGGCTTCTGGGTTCCTTTTCTGAGAGCGAACAGGAGAACTTTGTAGATAAACAACATCTTGGCATTTGAGAAATTCTGAAGAGAATTTGGGGTTAATCTCAGGCCGATTTTGATTGGATTTATGAATGTGCCTTTGTAATTATATGTGTGAATACGAGTGTGAGTGTGTGTGTGTGTGTGTGTGTGTGTGTGCGCGCGCTGCCAGGGTGGGTGAGTTGCATCTACTAGAGGGATGGCAGAGCTTCCTTTGCCTTGGGAATTCACCCTCATTCACTCTTGTGCGCTTACTTATCCAAGTCCAATAGAAACAACGTTTCTACAATGTGATTTAAAAATTTCAAACAAACACGTTTAAAAAATAAACACAAAAATAAACACGAATAGAGCAAGTGTACTTTTATAACAATTTATTTAACTCAAGAAATCCAACCTTATTATTTGAATTGTAACCTATATCAAAATGATGAGTAAAATATGTTCTTTCTAGACACACTAGAAGAAGCAAGTATCCACTGTTTCTGAGTAACATGTGCCAATTCTAGATTGAAAACTCAAGACAGAATTAAATGACACATGAGATGTGATTAAAAGGGACTGGAGAGAATGTGGGAGAAATTGATATCAGAAGTGAAAATGCACAAGCATATTCCAAATTGATGAAAGGCATCAATCCATATAAGCTCGAAATTTCCTAAGAAGAATAAATACACAGGAAACAATAAGGAGTTACATTATGGCCTAAAAACCAAAGTAATGTAAAAGATTTTAGAAGATACAGAGACCAAATAAGCAAGAATAAGTCCAATAGGTGACATCTAAACATAAATAAGATACACATCAACAAAGAATCATTTTAAAAATGCTAAATGAAACCTTACGCCAAACCAGAATTCTACATTCAGCAGCAATATTGCCCCAAATAAAGTAGACTTTAAAAAAAACTAAAAGTAGAACATTTAATTGTTAGCTAACTTGAACTAGAAAAAAATACTGGAGTGAATTATTAAGTCCAAAGGAAAATAATCCCTGGTTGAAAACTAGGAATGCAAGAACAAATGAAGAAGGAAAGAAAAGATAATTTATACTTTCATACAAATGAATTTTGTTTTATGAAGCAATTCTTGAAATCGCTCATGAATATTAAAATACACGTAGAATTAAAATGCCTGACAACAGTAATGCAAAAATCAAAAAGATTAAAAATAGAATTTAAAGCATTTTAAGGTATTTGCATTTGGGATGGTGGTAAAAGTAATTATTCATATTAGACCATATTAAATAAGTGATTCATGATGTATTCAGTGTAATTACACAAAGACTTGTACATGATTACAACTAACAAGTTTATAGATGGAATAATAAAATAGTTAAAGTCAGTGAAGCAAAGAGTAAAGGAACATTAATACTAGTTAAGTCAAAAGGAAGGGAAAAAATAAGATGATTGAAATATTCCCAAATTTATCAGTAATTAAGTGAAAATGAAAATACACAAATATTGATTGACTTATAACAGCTATGTGACATATTCTATAGAATTGCTAATAAATATTTTGGACATTCTTATATTGATAGACATATAATCAGTCTCCAATTTTTTCCTATTAAAATACAAATGTATAAAAATTCTTGTGCATAGAAACTTCCCATTCCTGTTCTTACAGAAAAATTGCCAAAGTGGATGAAAAAAAAATTATTGTTTTGGTTTTCTTTGGATATATACCCAGAAGTGCAATTGCTAGATCAAAAGGTATATCCATTTTTAATTTTTTGAGGAATCTTCAGACTGTTTTCCATAGTGGCTGTACCAATTTGCAATCCCACTAACAATGTATGAGGGTTCCCTTTTCTCTACATCCTCACCAGCACTTTTTCATAAGTCTATTAGCCATCTGTATTTCCTCTTTGGAGAAGTATCTGTTCAGGCCATCTGCCCATTTTTAATTGGATTATTTGTTTTTTTGTTGTTGAGTTGTATGAGTTCTTTGTATATTTGGATATTAACCCCTTATCAGATGTATCATATGCATATATTTTCTCCCATTTATTCAGTTGTCTTTTTATTTTATTGATGGTTTCCTTTGCTGTACAAAAACTTTTTAGTTTGATGTAGTCCTATTAGTTTATTTTTTCTTTTGTTTTCCTTGCCCGAGGAGATATGTCCAAAAAGAAATTACTAGTAGCAACATCAGAGGGATTACTGCCTATATTTTCTTCTAGAAGTTTTATGGTTTCGGGACTTACATTTAAGTCTTTAATCCATTTTGAATCTATTCTTGTGTATGGTGTAAAAAAGTTGTCCAGTTTCATCTTTTTGCATGTATCTGTCCAGTTTTCCCAACACCATTTATTGAAGAGACTGTCTTTACCACATTGCATATTCTTGCCTCCTAAAACAATAATTTGTAAAGATCTATGCACCCCTATGTTCATGGCAGAACTATTTACAATAGTCAAGATATAGATGCAACCTAAAGGCCCATCAACAGATGATTGGATAAAGAAATTATGATTCATATAGTCAATGAAACATTACTCAGCTGTAAAAAAAAATTATGAAATCCTATCATTGGCAATGACATTGATAGACCTAGAGGTTATTATGCTGAGTGAAATAAGTCAGACAGAGAAGGATAAATACCATGTGATTTCACTTATATGTGGAACCTAAGGAACAAAAAGAACAAACTAATCAAAAAGAGACTCATAAATATAGAGGACAATCTGGTGACTGCCTGTGGGAAGGGGGGTTGGGTGGTTGTGAGAATGGGGTGAAGGGTTAAGGAAGTACAAATTAGTGGTTGATAGATAGTCACAGGGATGGAGAGCACAGTATAGGGAATGCAGTTAGCATTAATGTAACGGCTAGGGGGAGAGCCAGAGGAAAGAGTAATCGAGGAGATCATTTCATAAACTATATAAATGTCTAACAAATGTACTGTTTACAGTAAACTAATAACAAAAAATAAATATATTAAAATGTTGAGAAAAACTGTAACTACCACCCCCAGCTACAAGTGTATTAATTTTTAAAATATACACCAGTATTAGACAATGTCAGAACCTCATATTTTTGTTTCTGTATAAAGAAACTTGGGAAGAGGTCAAATCCCATTGATATGAGACAGGATGTCTCCTCGGGATTATCTGATGATTGGATTATCTACTCCCTTCCATAAAAGGGGAATCAGAGGCAGAAGTCACTGCATTTTCCTTCAAGCCACAGGCTGTCTGCATCTTAGGAGTGGGGTCAGCAAAACAATTCTGCAGCCATGGGGGAACCTGCATCTACCTGCATTACAAATGGGCTTTTTCTGGTGAGTGCAGAATTTATATTGACAGCAAGAATGTACATTTGTATACTTTTTCTTTATGCAAAACTTGTTGAAGTTAGCAGACTGTTGCTCTTAAAACAAGAAAATTTCTTATATAAGGTCATTTGTTAGGTATTAATGTTTGTTAAGTAATGTTCAGGATATTGTAGTTTTTTGCATATGAAGCTTTCTTAGGATAATAGGCCTGATGTTTTTGTTTTGTCTTGGTTTTATTTTGTTTTTAACCAACGTCATCATGAAGAATTGAAGTAGTATTTAACCCTGCACTGTTTAAATTGTTCTTCACTCTGCAAATATTTTTACACACAATATCCTTCTTGGTTTAAACAAAAATTCAGTTTTGTACACAAATTTCATGTCTTCAGACACTTCTTCCCTAATTTATTCATCATCAATAATTGTAGTTATTTTCTTTCTCTCTTTGTCTCTCCTAACCTTTGATCTTCCATCCTTCCCCCTTTCTCTGTCTCTGTGTTGAACTTACTGTTTCTCACATCACTTAATAATACCTAACTCTACATTAGACATTAATTGGTCTATTAACTCTTTCCTCTCACCCAGATTAAAATCAACAGGGGCAGTACTGTTAAGTTAAATTCTAAATCACTGGTTTTATTACACAACTTGGCATATAAGAAATGCTCTGTAAATAGGAGGATCAAATAACTTTCCCTCAAAACTAGGACATCTTGGGTAACGAAATGGGTAATATTGGTAATTATGGCAGGATAACAGAAATACAATAAGATTTATGGTTTCCCTTGAAAAAATTTTAATGAAGACAGAAGTGAGGAATTTAAAAGGAAAGGTGCTCTGATTAGTTTTACATTTTAAACAGATCATTGTGATCAGAGATTTATACTGGATTACAGAGAGACAGAATTTGAAATATTAAGTTATGATAATATATTGCAGTATAACATTCAAGAGATCATATCATTGTATAATTGTGGTTGAGTGAATTTGTTTGAATAATTTCTTTCAATAAATACATCTGAGCACCATCTAAGGGCAAAGCAAAAATATTAAAGTCCATGTTAGAATTCTCTTCATGAGTATCCAACTTAAAAAACAATACAAAATATTAAAGTCCATGTTAGAATTCCCTTCATGAGTATCCAACTTAAAAAACAATGTGAAAGAAATAGATAACACAAAATAAATAAAAATTGAAAAAAATTAACATAAAATATAATATTAATTTTGATTACTGGGTCAGAAAAGGTCACTCTGTAGAAATAGTATTTTGTAGGAAATCTGAAAGATGCCCAAGAATTATTCAAAAGTCAAGAATCTTTACATGAATTCAGGATGGTGGATGGATGGCTCATTAATATGGGTGTGGGGTAGCAGCATATCCAGAATGATACTCAGGTTTAGAAAAGATATTAGCACCAGTAAGTGACTTTAAGAGATGCTGAGATAGCGGTGAATTATTTGAGGAACTGGTTGGTTCAGTGTGGCACCTGGTCACTGTCAGCTGAGTCACCGATATTACCACTGATGTGGTGATTGGGCAGATGGATATTTTGAGTTTCAGGGTTAAAGTCAGATCACACTGCTGCTATGGACATTTCTAGTTCATTGATGGTATTTGAAGCAGGAGACTGGCTGAGATTATCTAGAAAAGATGTGGATGCAGAACAAATGTGAGAGCAGAATTGACTTCTAAGAAGCATGAATTGTGTTAAGTCAGATAGAAGAGCTGAGATTAACAGGTAGGCATGTGAGGAGAGAAGGAAAAGAATCAAGGAAGTAAGAATACTTATCTGTAGTAGAAGTATTTGTGTAAAAAGCCTGTGTGATGGGAATATGGTGCTTCTGAGTTATTTATTTACGAACAGAGAATATATGAATAAAAATGGGACTTGGGTGTGTAAGTGAAAGTGAGTATCTAGAGGTTGAAAGGCACATGATTTTACTAGAGATGAGGCACTAAAAGACTACAGAAACTAGATGATTGTGTGCCCCAAAGCACAGTAAAAAAGAGATGAAGAAAAACCGGAAGCCTTGGGATATAAAGAAACTCGTGATCCTGGTGTGCATATGACAGTGGGTTATGGGCACCAGCATGTGTGTACTTGACATTGAAAAGGATGAGAAGAGGGAAACATCCTCAGAGGAGGATGGCAGAGGGAAATGGTCTGGAACTGACACTGGTAGTGACTTCGAACTTCCTGTCCTTGACTCATCTGTGCTTGGTATCCTCTCAAGATCTGGTTCTCACTGTTGGGTGCCTGTGCCAGCAGCATCATCTGTGAATACTAGAAATGCAAATTTGTGGCCCCACCCCAGGCCTATTTGGGTTGAGATTCAGAAAACTGAGTTTTAACAACTCTTCAGATGAGGGCGATGCGCAGTGCAATTTGAGACACATTTCGCCAGGGAGAGTGGAGGGTAGAAAATCCAAACGAACTGAAAGTGTTCAGCTCTCATTTTATTCGAATTTCCCATTTCATTTTGTTTTCAAAGGGGAAGCTCATAAGAAATATGATGCCTCAGACGTTAAAAAAGAAAAGAGAAGTCCATTTAGCCAAGACCAAGCGGAGACATCGTGAAAGGTCTGCACTTCCTATGAGGCTGACCAGCTGCATTTTCAAAAGGCGGGTCACAAGGATAACTTCGCATCCTGGCAGTGAGGTCCGGCGCAGGCAATGGGATGAGACCCTGGAGAAGCCCCAGCAAGTCTGTGCATACAGGAGACTGCAGGGACTCCAGGCCTGTAGTAGTGAAGGAGAACCTTTAAGTGCTCTGGATATCACAAATGTCATAAAAATGATTGCACCGGGTAGTGCATGTGAATCCCGGGATGGTGCCGGTGCTGGGTCTCTACACACCAGCCCCGGGCCCACCGCTGCACGGTCTTCAGGTTGGGCAGAGCTGATCCCAGCAGCAGATCTCTCTCTCCGTCAGTTTCTCTGCGGACAACCTGTCACCCCTGGAGATATCCGGAGACAGACCTGGAAAGTGAAAAAGGCAAGAGAGAGACTGGCTATGGCCTTGAGGGCAGACAGGCTGGCCAGGGAGGCAGAGGGAGCCAGTTGGCAGTGAGAATGTTGTACAAACTAGATGAAAATCAGGAGAAGGTCGTGCTGAAGAAGTTGGGTGGTGTGGTCCTTGGGAAGTGGTCCACCTTGAGACCACCCTCACTCAATCTTACCTGCCTCCTATAGTGTCAACCCTATTTCTCGCTCTGGACTGTGATGCTTTGTTATATTAAAATTGTACTTTATTAAACTTTTTGAGAGATAAAAATATGAGTAGTAGATGTTTTTGTGGGTGAGAGATTGGGTTTCAAGTGAGAAGAAAAGAGATCTTATCTTTGTACACCTCACTATCTGTTTCCCATGATTTTTATTCACTTTCATAGTAAATTCTGCAGCAGTAACTTAGCCTGAGGAATTGTTCGGTGTGTTTACTTATATTTTTATAACACTTACACTCATAGAAAAGGTGACACCTACTCTAAAGAGATTTTTAACAATAAATTAATGTGATTTCATAAAAATCTGATTTTTCTGAGCTTGTTTTTACATCTCATTCTAACATAAATTGTATCTTTTTATTTTTTTGCTAAATGCTCATTCAGACATGACATTTTTACATAATTTAATTAGCATTTATGTTACCTGTTACATCCTTATCTGTTACTTAAGAATTACCTGGGTAATTTGCTTAAAGTTAACCTTAGATTCTTCCTCCTCCTCCTCCTGCTCCTCGTCCTCCTCCCCTCCTCACCCCCCCCCCTTCTGCCCAATGGCCTTAGCAGGAAGGTTGGTTCGGAATCTGGCACGAAGCATGCCACTGTTTCCATGAGCATGAGTCGCCTTTCCCAGATTACTCTGGTTTTGTTTGGTTTGCCACCAGGAGTCATTGTGCTGTTCTTTGCCTTGTACACATAAGCACATCTCTCGCTTAGATAGATTGAACTTCCTCTCGAGCATAAACACCTTCAATTTTAAAAAGAGCTCTGCGTGCCCTCTGGTTCTGGAGACGCTGCTTACAGCCAACTTTGGACCACAGCCTTCCAAACACATTGGTCATTTTAGAAGTCTTGTTCCCAGTAGGTCTCCACGGGCTCCAAGATAGCGGAAAGAGCTAGAGTTAACCTTAGATTCTTAAGAATGAAATGTTGTTTGGGAATGTATTAGGCAGAGAGAACCTTCACAGCAGCCTCATTGCCTGAGCACTGACACTCAGTCCTGAGCAGAGGAAACTTGTCCACCTGCTCACAGCATAAGGCACATCGTAATTATTCAATCAACATGTAATGAATATTTGGTAAGAAAAAGTGTCAAATTAGTTATGAAATATGGAGACTCTTTTACTAGGTCAAGATAGAAAAGGAGTGTTCTGAGTTTGGAAAGATAGGTCAAGACAGAAAAGGAGTGTTCTGAGTTTGGAAAGATTTTCTGGACTTCCTTGAACTTTGGATAGAGCAGTTCTAGCCGAGGTGGAGAAGGAGGCCTGGTTTCAGAGGGTCAAGTCCGACTGAGAAACAAGTGTAGTGATCTGAGGTGGACAGCTATGCCTTGGGGCTCCTGAATTTAACATAATGGTGGCTCCCTCCCAGAGCCCACAGCTTTGGTATGGGGTTGACTTCACCCCAGGACTAAGGGGTTCTAACTCTTCAGTGTAAGCTAATCTCCATTTTCCATCCCCAAGTTCCTGGGATAAGGGGGTGTCACATGGCCCTCTCTGGTCCAGTAGGATCCAGGCACAGGAACTTTTATGGAACTGGAGGTGGAGCTGGGTCTAAGCAGGACTCTTACCTGTCAGACCTGGAATTCTAGGAAGTGGGGCTGTGTGAGGTCACAGTGTAGGAGTGACTGACATAGTCTGAGGCCACCTGGGAGGAGAGCCTCAGTGGGTAGATGTGAGGGATAGTCAGAACAAGGCCTGCCCCCTCATTTGTATACTGCATGCATCTGTGCCTGGACATATCTACTCCTCAAGTCCAGTGATGTGAGCTGATTTCTTCCTTCCTTGAATCTTTTTTTCCCTCTTTTTATAGTCTATTAAATTATTTTACCTTAAGTTAATTTTAGTTGGGTTTTCTCCCTCGTGCATTTAAATTATTCTTGATCAACTCCCAGATGTAGACCATGATTTCAGTGAATTACATTGAAAAATGAAGGTGGTCAGTTGTGATAACTGGGGACCTGAGAAATTTCAATGATGGCATCCAGCATGGTCAGTGACCTTAAGGACACCCATTTGATAGGCCACATGATAACTGAAATTTTTAAGACAGGTACTATTAGGTTTGATGGTTTCAGCGAGAATTAATGGGGAGTCCTACATTGATTCACAGTTTATCAACAGCAGGAAATTCTCCATTGCTTCTTCCAGCTCCTGTGGTTCCTGCATTCCTTGGCTTGTGGCGGCATAACTCCAATGTCTGCCTCTGTCTTTCTTATGGTCTTCCCTCCATGTCTCTGTGTCCTCATCTCTTCTTATAAGGACATCAGTCATTGAATTTAGGATTAGTTTGTCTTCAGATATTTAACTATTCACATCTGTAAAGAACTAATTTCCATAAAAGTCAAATTCTGAGGTTCTTGGCAAACACGAATTTAGTGGGAACATTTAAACCCACTCCCAATTCAATTGGGGGTTGAGAGCAATCCATCTTGGATGTGACTATCTTGTGTCTGGTGAGACCTCAAGGGGTTACATCAGCATTAGCTGTATACACTATACAGGCAGCCTGCATGGCTCCGTCAGAACTCAATGAAAGCAAAATTATAGGAGTTATTTTTCTCAGAAGTAGTTGATTCAATGAATGAAGGTAAAAATAATATAATTTTTTAAATTGCGGTTATTTTTTTACATTCATACTCTCACCAGTTGTGTGAATAAGGGCAGGTGAAGCCCTAGAGGGTGTTTCTTAATGTCAAACTTGGTATCAGGAAAGTCTTGTTGTGGCCCGTGTCCTTCTTTGCCAGACCTTTCAGTTCTTTCTAAGGACACTGAAGTGGTGGAAGGAAGTTTGGGAGAGTTTAACTTTCTCCCAGCATGTGAAAACATTTTTATTGTTTTCAATGAATTGTTTTTAGTATATACACACACTGTTTTAAGAGTATAGTTATGAGTTTTCACAAATGCATAGTTATACCTCCATCAAGATGGGAAACACTCCATCAGCCCAAAGGAATATTCTTGTGGTTCCCGTTTATACTGAACCCCCTACCTTTCACCACTGATGTGTTTGAGGTTCCTATACCTTTGCCTTTTCCAGAATGTATATAAGTTGTCTTATAAGCCCTGTTTGAAAACTCTGTTGTTTTATCAGCCCTGTTTGAAAACTTTGATACCACATGTTGCCTTATAAGCCCTGTTTGAAAACTTTGATACCACATTTGTAAAAGTGCATAATTATGCAAATCTTGCAGTATTCTGAGTCTAAAATTTTTGACATTGCACTGAAGAGGGGCACAGATTATACCTTTAAAACTGAGAGATTCCACTATTACAAGTTATGTTAATTTGGGTAAGATTGTGTTTAACTTTCTTCATTTGCATGATAGGAGAAATGATGGGAGCAGAGCAAATGAGGTACTATAATTACAAAATCACATAATCGCTATATAGCTAAGAAAACATTAATTAGCACTGAAAAACAGAAACCAGGTCTGAATTTCCTTTGCTATTTAATAAAACAAAAGCTATCACCATTTACCTCATCTTCCTGACATCTCTTGGAAGTGTAAACACATGGAAACGATCCTTAAAAACAGCAAAAATGGGCTTTAGTGGCTTTCTGCATCATTGAAACAAAAACCTTTTAGCTACTCATTTTATAAGAAGGCAAACAAAAAAATTCCAGTTCGGGGATGTCAAATATACCTCCTTGGCCACTGAATTAGGATATTACTCAAAATGACACTCTATGATGGTAGCTCACCTCAATTATTCCTTGAGTCACTGTCCTCTAAATATTCATAGCTCTTTTTGGTATTTTAACCAGGAAATCACATTGGACTTGCACAGATATCACTCTACTCCTAGAAGACCCATGATGGGCTACAACTGCGCAGATAACCAGAACCCTTCTTCAATCTGAGAGGAACTCGAAGGTCAAATAGTGTCACGTGGTCTAAATAGCAGCAAAGTGATACACCATTTCAGAAGGCAATTTAAAATCCTTTCAACGAATGTTAAGCAGGAATATAAATACCAAATACCCGTGGCCCAAACTAATGGGAAGACTCACATCCCGCCTACCTTTGTCCACACTCACAGTTAACTAGCATATGCTCTAAAACTTTAAATCATGGCTACAATAATGAAGATAGACTGTGTCTACGTCTTTATCTTTATGTATAGCAAACCACTACATTAGGATATTACTCAAAATGACGACCACTGCTGTTAATCTCAAGAATGCAGGAATTTCAGTATTGCTGTCCATTCTTTACATCCACACCCAAGTAGATTAGATGATGGGGAAAAAATGGTCAGTGATGACACTCTCATTCACTGAGGACCCTACTCTTCATAAGGAAAAATATACAATCCACCCCAGTTCCCTATTATCTCACCTGTCATTGTTTCTTCCTTTTCAACGCCTTTATTTTCTGCTTAGGAACCTAAGCTTTCTCATTTAACCAGCTTTCTTTTCCCACAAAAATGTAAGTACCAGGAGTGCAAGAACTTCTTTCTTGCATGTCTGTATATCCACAACCCAGAGAGCCTAAATTGGCTATGGTTCTTCTTGGTAGGTTGTACGTTACCAGAAATGTGTCCATTTCTTCTAGGTTATCCAATTTGTTTGCCTATAAATGTTCATAATACTCAATATTGATCTTTTAAGCATTTGTTGCAAATGTCCTCTTTCATTTTTGATTTTAGGTACTTGAGTCTTCTCTTTTATTGATAGTCATTTAAGAGTTTATCAATTTTATTATTTCAAAAAACCAACAGTTTTGATATTTGCTGGTGTTTTTCTATATTCCATTTAACTTATTTCTGCTCTAATTTTCATTATTTTTGAACTTTTGCTAACTTAAGGTTTTTAAATTTTCTAGTTTCTTGATGTTTAAATTTAGGTTACTTTATCTTTTTTTTAATATAGGTGTTAATACTATAAATTTCCCTTTTACTGCTTCATATGGTTCTCCCCAAAAATTTTCACCATTTTTTTCATTGCCTCAAAATATATTTAAAAATTCTCTTTTGATTTACTCTTTGAGCTATTGGTTGTTCAAGAGTATTTAATTTCCACATATTTGTGAAATTTATAGTAAGATTTGAGGTAAACAGGCCTTTATATGCGGTCGTATAATTTCTTAAACAGGTATTAGATTGTTATTTTATGTGCTAGCTGTATGTGTCAGAGGCTTTAATATAATAGTGTCCTTGTATTTTTCTCTCATGATGTGTTTAAGAAAGACACCCTCCCACACCCCGAAAAAAAAATGTGTTCCCACCTAGAAACATGATGGGAGGTATCTGGGTAGGAAAAAATGTTCTTATGTTTTGATTAACCTGTCATGTTTTCTGAGACAGAATCCCTGGGCTGTGAACTTCAGAATAGGTCCTTTGCATTGATTCCTCCTCTTTTGTCAGAGAGGAAATCTGAAGGGTCTGGGGATTGTCCGACAGTTCTTTCTACAATTAGATCAGGTTTGGAGAATTAGTTTTCTTTGAGAGATGGCTTAAGTTATAGAGAACAGAATGCTTTGAGTATATGTTAATGTTTCCCCTTGTTTGCTACATAAAGCATGAGGCAATTTTTTCCAGTCTTCACAATGAGAATCTGCTTGGGCTTCTCCAGGAAAAATTCATGAATTTGGGGAGATTCCCTAAGACTGGATCCATAAAGCTTTAAATGTTCAAGTTAGTCCATATGGTGCCAGCTAATTCGTCATTGACACTTTATGTCTTAAAGGTTGCTGTTCCCCTCGTTTCTCCTCCAGGTCAGCAGTATTTCCTTGCATTCGCTTGTCTCTTATTTTGTAGATATTGCTCTGTTATGTAATCTCAAATCTCTCACGGCTCTATGAAGGGGTGATGTTTTTTCAGGTTGATCTTTTTTTCTTGTGAAGATGAGAATGATCACTTAGAGCACTTTACATATTAGAACAGAAATCATCCATTCACTTTTGTGCTTCTGTATTTTTCCTTGTGACACTATACTATTTTCACTTATAGATTCTATTTCTAGTAACCATGTGGATGATTTCAAAGTTTTTCTTTTGTGAGTAATGCAGCTAAAAACATCATCATACTGAAATCTCTGCATTTGTATTTTATCCTCATCTTATAAAAATTACCTACCTTGAACACTTATTTGTCACCCAAAGATATTTTGATGGATTACTTTCTGTTTTATCATAGTCTTTTGTGGGCAGGATTAACACTCTACCCCAAATAGGATCTGATGTCAAGATTGATGTCACCACATGTATTGCATTAATAGAAATACGGTTATTAATAAAAGGTACTTCCTAAGGAGAGTAGGACAGGGATAAGCTGGCCCAAGTGGCTTGTGCAGAGAGGATGAGTTGGCTCTTTAGGTGTGTAGAAGTAGAGGCGGCGATTTCAAGGACTGGTCTTCTGACCCACTGACACAAAAAGGGGCATGTGTCAACCTCCGTATCTTGC
Organism: Pteropus alecto; assembly: GCF_000325575.1. Lineage (NCBI taxonomy): Eukaryota > Metazoa > Chordata > Mammalia > Chiroptera > Pteropodidae > Pteropus > Pteropus alecto. The sequence continues at coordinate 152,881 of NW_006435869.1, forward strand.
TTATCCATTGTGGGTCAGACACAGTGAGTAGGTATCTAAAGCTGATTAAGAGTCAAAATAAAAAACGAGGTGTCTATTAACATTCACTGCCGAGGTGTGTTGAGTGAATAAGCCAAAGCTACATATGAATTTAAATTTGAATACTAAGTTTAAAGCCATGTGAAAAGCACAAGCAATACATTATAATGAATACGACAAAGATTCAAAAAAAGTATATAAATGTAATCATCCCACGGTGTTGGAGAGATCCAAAGAAGTGTGTCAAGGTGGTTTCCAAGGTGGATCAATTATTTTAATAATATTATTTTTATTTGTTCTCATTTCTTGTATTATTGGTGACATCTTGCCAGTGTAGCCTACCCACATGCAGCAAGCAGTTCTTTTAGGAGAACAAAACTCTCCCTGGCTGCTAACAATAGTTCAAAGCCAAGTGGTCATCAGCCACCATGGCTGTCAGGTTTTCTCTCAAGGAAAACATCTGGAGCATTAACTGTCTGCTACATGTATTTTCAGTGTTTTGAACTTTTCTCAGTTGGTATTAATGATATGTTTGCTGAATGACATCACGTATGTCAGGTCAGTACCAGTGACTCCCAATGAGTGCGTAAGTGCAATTGGTAGGAAAACAGTGTATTTGTGTTGGGTGAGCCAGAACGGTTTTGAAGGAGGGTGCTCAAAATGACATACTGACATGCCATGTACACAGATTACAGTGATGTTACATGGAAGACCCAGGAATGGGATATGAGTGATGGCTGGGGTCCACTGTTACAAGACACCAAAGACTCTAGGAGTGACCATACTGACAGAAATGTCCAGTATAGAAAGACCTCTATTTATAAGGAATCAGTAAACCTGATGAACAGAATAAAGTAATTGGCCTCAAAGTCTGGGACTGACTCTACTAATGCCATAAATAGCAGAAAGAGCGATCTACAAGAACAAGGTTTAAGGAAGCCATTAATACATACTAATAGGTCGAAACAGAGGTAGGTCCATTGAATGCCTTTTTCAAAAGCCCGGTGTTTTATATTTTCTAAATTGAGTTGATAATATCAATAATTTCTAGTGTCCTGGTGAGTCCTTGCATTTAGTTTCAGAAAGGTCGTTATGGTAAGATAAAGAATTTGTCTTTATAAGTATCTGCCATGGTCAGAGCAGAGCAAGTAGCCAGCAGAGGGAGTGAGGAGCCCTATAATGTCTGTTTCCTATCAGCTATAGAAGCCCCTTCCTTGGCCTGGAAAGTATGTCCATTGACTATATTACTAGTGGCGTGTTTTTTTTACATTGGATGCATTAGTCAGTCACTAAGTTAGGCATGATAGAGATGAGAAGCCCCTGAATTTTGCCTAACATTTAAATTAGTGACCTCTAAATGGCTACCAGTTAGGAGAGCTCAAAGGGCCAGAGTTAATACCAATAGATCTCAGGTGTAAGTATGTGGTAAGAAATTCAAGTCAACTTATCTCCTTGAGCACTAAAATGAGCCTCTGCAGATTCAGGTTAATATGTGAAAAGTGAGAGGTGGCCTTGATTAGTAGTTCGGGAAAGTTATTCACAGAGTTAGTTATGTGAAAGGGGTAACCTTGCACAAAGTTGTTGCTATTGGTGGGGTCACAGATCATCAATGGCCAAAGTATCTGTAAAAATGAACAGATGAGTTCTGTTCTTGGCCAGGGAACTCTCTAATGCCAGCATAATTATCTGGAGTTTGACTAATGAATCTGATGCTTGGGTCCAATCTTTGATCAGGCCTGTTCAATCTAGGGACAAAGTGCAACATCTCTTCAGTGGACTTCATCAGGTGTGGTGGCAACACACTGTCCATAGAGTATATTAACTCCATGGTCACTCATGTGATCCCCCAGTGACTCCCAAAATGGCCAAAGTGCTTACAAAGGAGGTGACTTGCTCCAGAATCAATAGATCAATGTGAGGGGAACACACCTCCTCCTATCCTATAAGTGGGACATACCAGAGAGACTAAGTACTGCTCTGTCCTGCAAGTACGACACCTTTTCAATGAGGAGCCTCTGATTAGCAAACCTGAGTGCTGCATCCACGACCCACGTCAAAACGGGAAGATGGCTGTGGAGGGTCATCAAGGAAGGTCCTGAAAGGGGCTACACTTACAAAAAGACGGTCAGTTGCCAGCAGCACTTCTCTAATTATGTGTAGCACCAGTTAACAAGAAGTTTCTGGTACAAGAATTCCTTGCGTAGTTGAGTCCACTATGAGCAGTCTAGAGACACTGAGCTGCATGATAGGAGGCTGCTAAAGCTACTATAATAAAGGAGTGTTTTGAGGAGACAATAGGGAGTGACTGGTACTTGGATGAGTTCTTCAGCGATTTGTTTCCTCATTCTATGTCAGTAAATTTTTTAAGTACTGTGTAAAAGTAAGCAAGCATATCTCATAAATCTGTGATGGCTGTGGACACTGCGGCTGACAGAATGTACACATGACAGAGGTTCTGCCAACTGCTTCTGTCACTCTTTCAACTCACAGCTTCCTGCTCAGAGAGATTTTTCCAGAGAGCGATATGATGGATTTCTGAAGATGACTTGAGTTGGGAAGCAAAGAGCTGAAAATAAGCTGTGGAGGCAATGGAAGCAAATGATGCTGATGCCCATGACTGGCAGTATGTCCCCAGGCAGATCCCACTTGGAACGTACCTTTATGTCTCAGAGCCACAGAATGTCCAAGAGATCTATCCAAGCAGCCTGATTTAAACCCAAAGACAGACCTGGGAACCCTTCCACTTCACTTCTAGTTACGTGCATGAGATGATGGCAGTGCAACCCTAGAGGACGCTTTCTCAATTGAGACAGGGCTGCAAGAAATGCTTGGTGGGGACTGAATTTTTCCCTGCAGACCTTCAATCTTTCCCAAGAAGGATCCTACAGTGGTGAAAAGAAGTGCTAAAAACATAGAAATCAAGGTTCAGGGGAGCTTAATATTCTCTCAGGATATGAAAAGGAATGTCATTCATTTCTATTAAATATATATAATATTAAAAACCTATCAAAGTCCTGAGCAATCTTTTATGTGACACCCACAGCCATGTGTACTCTATGGTCACTCTTATTATTAGAATTCATTATTCTCCTCTCTTTGACTACAGGTACAGTCCTGCAGGTCATTGGCAAGAGGGCATTAAAAAACTACTTTCAGGTTTTGGGATTAGGCATGAAGGACAATTAAGAGTCATGACAAAAAATGTTATTCTAAAAGAATAAAACATAAAATATGCCTGAGAAAAAATTACTTGAACTTGAAAGCACCTGATAAAATTAACCTATAAACTATAATGATTAATGAAGAGAATTACAAAGTTCATTTGAAAACCTGTAATTATAATGGGACATTTTAACATATTTTCTCGGGAAATGAAAAACACAATATTTGTTAGCACACAAGAGCTTAGACAACCATTAAAACTTTTATGAAACACCTACAGGAGTTTTCACTTGACAAGAAAATACATGAACTTTTAATCACACACAATCAAACATGACTGAAAACATACTGAGGGATTACAATCAGCTACAAGTAAAACACCCACAGTCTTCCTGACCGTTGCTTTTTTTTTTTTTTTTTTGATGGCACCACTGTAGATGTCATTATGAACAAGGAAAATATGCTCACTGGCACTGCTGACAGTGGAAATTGTTTCCTATACAAATTAGACCTTATACATATATAACTAAAGAAGAGAGGAATCAGACATAAGCATGAAAGTTTGAATCAGTTTTCTGGTAGACACAAGAGGGTTTACAGAAAACTCCTAACTCTAATGTATCTTTAATGTGAATTTTGTGAAGACATCAGTGGAAATGCATGCTTCTCCAAAAATGAATATCAGACAGTTAGTTGTTGGTGGTTTTGATAATGGATTGGAAGATGTTCTTGAAGCTCTTATTATCTGTTTGTTTGAATGTTGGCTCCATAATCTGACTAATGCCTTCTTCATTTTTGTCTTCCAAATCTCATGCAAGTGAGCCTACTAAGAAATTCTACCATTGACCTTAAAGGAGATGGTTTCCGGAAAATCAAGTTCCTACCATTACCCAATGGGAGGGAAAATCTCCAGCTTTAGATTTTGTTGCCCTATCACAGGTCCCTCTTCTTAATTCAACGTCTATTCACAAACATGAATCCAAAGGAAGGACAAAAAGCAAAGGCCCAAATATGAAAATAATTCACATATAACTATATTCTTTCCTAAACTAGCCACACATAAAATTTATTCCAACTATTTCTTAGTATAGAAAATAGAAAAAGTCTCTTATCCCCATCGCTCCCAAAAAAGAGCTTTGTCCAAGGGAAACGTAGAATAAATATCATGGACTAGGGATAAAAAGGATACCACTAGACCACTAGGAAAACCCAAATATCAAATTGTAATTTTTCAATGACCCTGTAAAAAATAAAATATTGTAAAAAGATATTCAACCTAACTGTATATAAAAAACATATTTCAATTCACCCATGTATCTAACAGGCTTCAAAATGGAGATAAAATATTATTAAATGTTTTAAGGAAAAAATACTACCTACTTATTTTGTGTACTATTGTTGAAAGACAACTCTCAGAAATATCTCACATAAGTATTCATTTCTGAAATTAGTAGAATCCAGTCCAATGAAGAAGAGGTTCAACAAACACAATATATTTCAACATTAATAAAAACTTGCATGTTGAAAACTTTCTGGCATATTATACATAAATTAATTTCTATTAAACTTTCTCACGTTACTTACATTTTTCTTTTTTTTGGAGGGAATTTTCACTTGTAAGAATGTAGACCAATTCAAGTCTTTCTCATGCTGTTTATATCTAGAAATTTTATGCAGTGAGTCCTTTTATGCTTTTGAAAGAAACTGGGATAACCAAAGCCTTTCCCAAATTCTGCATATTAATATGGTTTTCCTCCAGTGTGCATTTTCACATTTTCAAAAGGTTGCGTGATAAATGTAGACTTTTCCATATTGCTTACATTCATGAGGTTCTCTTCAGTGTGAGTTCTTTCATGTTTCCGAAGATAACGGAGACAAGTAAATGCTTTACTACATTTTTTACACACATATGGTTTCTCTCCAGTATGATTTCTTTCATGTGTTTGAAAACTCTGATAACATCTGAAGGCTTTTCCACATTCCTTACATCCATAGGGTTTCTCTCCAGTATGAGTTTTTTCATGTGTTTGTAAAGAACTTTGATCTTTGTAGGCTTTACCACATTCCTTACATTCAAAGGGTTTTTCTCCAGTGTGATTTCTCTCATGTTTCTGAAGATCACTGGGATACCTAAATGCTTTATTACATTTTTTACATTTATAGGGTTTCTTTCCAGTGTGATTTATTTCGTGTTTTCGAAGGTAATGGAGACAAGTAAATGCTTTACTACATTTTTTACATACATACGGTTTCTCTCCAGTGTGATTACTTTCATGTGTTTGAAAACTTTGGTAACATCTGTAGGCTTTTCCACATTCCTTACATTCATAAGGTTTCTCTCCCGTATGAATTCTTTCATGTATTCGTAAGGAACTGAGATATCTATAAGCTTTACCACATTCCTTACATTCATATGATTTCTCTCCAGTATGTGTTCTTTTATGATATCGAAGAGAACTGGGATAACCAAATGTTTTGCTACATATTTTACATTCATAGGGTTTCTCTCCAGTGTGATTTCTTTCATGAATTTGGACACATTGATGAGAACTAAAGGCTTTACCACATTCCTTACATTCATAGGGTTTCTCTCCAAAATGAGTTCTTTGATGTGCTTGTAAAGAACTGTAATCTCTGTAGGCTTTACCACATTCCATACATTCAAAGGGTTTCTCTCCAGTGTGATTTCTCTCATGTTTCTGAAGATCACTGGGATACCTAAATGCTTTATTACATTGTTTACATTCATAGGGTTTTTTTCCAGTGTGATTTCTTTCATGTTTTCGAAGATAACGGAGACAACTAAATGTTTTACCACATTCCTTACAAATATATGGTTTCACTCCAGTGTGATTTCTTTCATGTCTTCGAAAACTTTGATAACATATGAAGGTTTTTCCACATTCCTTACATTCATAGGGCTTCTCTCCAGTGAATTTACTTTCATGTCTTCGATAATTTTGATAGTATCTGAAGGCTTTTCCACATTCCTTACATTCATAGGGTTTCTCTCCAGTGTGAATTTTTTCATGACGTCGAAGAGAACTGAGACAACTGAATGCTTTACTACACTGCTTACATTCATAGGGTTTTTCTCCAGTGTGAGATCTTTCATGTATTTGAAGTGAAGTTGAAGAACTACAGGTTTTCCCACATTCCTTACATTTATAGGTTTTCTCTCCATTGTGATTTCTCTCAAGTTTTTCAAAACACTGGAGATAACTGAAGGATCTCTCGCATACATTATAATTATATAACTTGTCTTCATTATTTTGATCTTCACATGGCTTGGGTCCAGTGTGACGACTGATGTGCATATTATAGGATGAATGATTCATGAAGACTTTTCCACACACACTGTATTTCCGTGGTTTTACTTCAGGAAGAATTTTTTTCTTCAGATTGAGATTTGAAATAAGGCTGAAGTTTTCTCCACATTGACTACTCTTTTCACCTTCACAGTGTCTCTCTAATATTAAACTTCTGTAAAAATTGAGAAGCACATTACTAATTATTCCTTCATTAATGATTTTATAATTATTAGAGCATTTAAACTATATTTTCATGATTTGTAGCAAAACTGTAAGCTTTCCCGTCTGAATGATTTGAAACTGAATACATGTACTAAATGCTCTGCTCTGCAAGAGGATTCAGTCTTGCTATTACCAAAACAGTGATATTCATATATAGGGCTTATTAATGGTATTTTCCATTTGAACTACTTTTCAAACACTGAATATATTTGTCATATAAGAAAATAATTTGGTGAGATTTTCTGAGAATAAATTTGAAGCAAGAGTTGCTTTGGTTGCTTCTTTTTTAAATTTCACAGCATAACAGGTTTCTCACGTGAGATGGTGCTTTCTATTGTGACTCACCTTCGTTTTCTCCTCCAGTTTTTGTTCTGGCCTCCAATGTCATGATTGTCCCATTTCTTTCCTAAAATGGAGATGTAAAAAAAAAGATTACAGAGAAAAATTCTTAGATTCCAGCTCTACGATGAGCTGTGACTAGCCTAGTTTATTTATCAATATTCTCCCTTTTCACATTCTTCATCTGAGAATAATATTAATGAGTTAAGAAAACTTGTTCTCTAACAAAGTGAAGTTAACTTGTCATCCTTACCCACGGAGGCCAGGTTCCTGAAAGTTTCCTGCATCACATCTCTGTAGAGTTTCTTCTGTGAAGGATCCAGTAAGGCCCACTCCTCCAGAGTGAAGGTCACAGCCACATCCTCAAAAGCCACCGAGTCCTAAAATATCCCAAATATGTGTACAGTAGAATGCATAAGAATGACAACACTCCACATCTAGACTTCATTTATAAGAAGGTTAAGTATGATTCTTTTGTCTCTGAGTATTTCATGACTTAATCATCATACAATCACTCTGTCCAAATTTACTTTCTCATAAATTTAACAGAATCATAAACACATGGAAATTATTTATATATTCTTTTTGTAATCACATTATATCTCATTCGTCTCTAATGGCAGTATTCATAGAATGCTGGGAAATGACAAAAATGCTATTCAAGTAAAACAAGTTACATTATTTTAAGATCATCGATTCCTTGAGAGAAAAATTCTTTCACCTCCTTATTTCCCACCATTTACAGCACTCCACGAGGCAGATGTTAACATCTGCATAAGGTTTTAAAGAATTAAAACAGTGAAGAACTACAAGCTTTTTGTTCTATTCCTATCACTAAACCTAAGAGTCCAGGAGGCCTGTAGAAATCCAACTTTTAACAAAGCCCACCTGGCCATGTTGTCCCAAATTCCTCCAGAACATTAGAAGTAACTGTAGCAGCTGGCTGAATGAAAATAATTATTGTGGACAAGCACTGCTCTTATCTGATGTAAAACTTATCACAGACTACTCAGTTCTTACTTTCTCCCTCTGATCTGATGGTCTAGAAAGATATTTGGAACTTAGAGCTCAGACACAAGCAAGAAGGCCTGACGACTTAGAACATCAAATCCCTATGCCTCAGGGCTGCTTCCAGCCAATGTTTGGCAGACATTGGCACAATTCTGAGATAATAATATGCCAGAAGTGCTCTTTCCATCACAATCTAACAGTCTACCCTTGGCCCTGCTGACACTGAATCTCTGGTTAAGAACTTTGGACTGCAAGGAGTTCACTGATGTCCACAATGGTTTGATAGCAAACTTCTTCGTGATTATAGAATCCATAGAGGCTGCAGCAGTGATTTTTTCCAATAGAACATAACGTCTCCATTCCCCAATCCGGAGGAAGTGTTTCCTCACCAGTCACTCTACAGGCTGCCCTCCTTTCTTCTGTCATTTCCGAGCTCCTCTGGAGAGTAAAGAAGCTTGATAGCTCATGGGAATCCCTCAGCTGATGACATCACACATGGCCAATGGGGCATGAAAGGAAGGGGTTATTATACTTCCACAATTGAGTCTTTGCAGAGAGTATGGCAGGCCTCAAAAGAGGCATAAGATAGACTGAGAGGACAAGGAAAGGTGCACGGACTTGTTTTTTTATTGAGGTTGGGGGTGACCTAAGGTGAGTGTTCACACACAAGGGCAGGAGCTTGTACGGATTCAATCTCTTGCTTCCCCAAAGGAGGACACACTAAGGCTTCTTATCACCTTGTACAGATGTGGGGCACTGGAAGAATGAGGAGGGATGAGGCTCTAAAGCTGTCGGTCATCAGTCATTAAGACCTGGAGCAGGAGACTGCGGATTTCTGGTCTGGCATTTAAATAATTTAGAAGCTGTCATTCCCAAACTCACAAGAAAAAAAAAAAAAAACTTGAAATGAAATTTTCTTAGCTCTATCAGAGCATTTAGGTCACAGGGCAACCCAGTGTCTCCAAAATTCAGAAAGAGATGACAAACACTACATTTGAAATATACTCAAACAGTCTTTTCCTAACCTGGCTTGTATTCAAGAAGATCTATTTCGGCAAAGTCTAATGCAAAGACAAAGAACAACAACAATCGCACACACACACACACACACCAAAAAAACAAACAAAGACAGAATACAATATCCACGAACCTGAGGAGAACCTTCTTTAAACAGAAGGTTTACTACACATGATGGGAATACCTAAAGGAAAAGAAAGACAGAAAAGCACAGGGGAAACCAGTATAGTAATAATCACTGAGATTTTCCTAAAATGAATGATAAGGTGACAAGATTCAGGATAGCCAGAGAACATTAAATATGGTAAAACAACAGAAATGCACACCCAAGTATCTTATATTCACACTAGACAAAAGTCAAAGACAAAGAGAATATAATGAAAGAAGCCAGGGGGTAAACACCTTAGTAAGAGAGACGCAAAGATTTCTTTTCAGCAATAAGGCAAGCAAGAAGAGAATGGAGTGAAATATTTAAAGTTTTGAAAGAAGAAAACCATCACCTAAAATTGTGCATCAGACAAACTTACCATTCAAAAATAGAGAAATAAAAACTTACTGAGATAAAAATTGAGGAAATTTTTCAATAGTACAACCATTTTGAATAAAATGTTCAAAAACTCATCAGAAAGAATGTAAATGATAAACATGGAGGATCAGAAAAAATAAAGGTAAAATATCTTTTTATTTATTATCATTCAATACATGACATTTGGTTTATGATATTAGCAATTATGTATTTAGTAATTTCAAGCTATGGGTAATTGAAATAAATAAAAGCAATGTGACAAGGGACAGTGAGAGTTTAAGAAAATATGTATAACTGACACAAGAGAGAAGAAAAAGAAATCAGGTCAAATTCCCTATTAAAGTCAGAGAAGGCAGAAAAAAAGGTTGACGACAAAAAGAAACAAAGAACAGAACAACAAATAGAAAACAGGACAAGTTGTGGTAGTTAATTAACCCAATTGTATCAATCGCTACTTTAATCATTATGGTATAACTACAACTGAAAGACTAATACAGTACTATAATATCAAATTTAAAAAATCAAAATTATATGTTGTTCATAAGAAACCTACTTTAAATATGAAGACACAGATAGATAAAAGGTAAAGGCATTGAGAAAATGTACCATGACAACAGTAATCAAAGAAAAGCTGGCATGGGGATATGAATTTCAGACAATGCAGATTTTGAACCCCCCCAAAATAAAAACCTTCAAAGATAAAGGAACATTACTTAATGACAAAAGAGTCCATCTCCAAGAGGGCACAGCAATCCTTTATATGTATGTACATAACACAGGGGCAAAATATATGAGGCAAGAGCAGAGAGAATGCAAGAAGAAATAAAGGAATCCAGTATTATATCTGCAGATTTCAATACCCTCTTATCACAAATTATAAATTCCAGTGGCAGAAAGTCATGAACAGCAGAGTGAAACTGAATACTACTATGTAACAACAAAATTTGATTTAAGAATTATAATCTATGATTAAAATCTATGATTTAAAATTTTAAATCACTGTAATAACTTCATGCAAAAACAGAAGAATATACATTCTTCTGAAATTCACATGGAACCTTCACCAAGACAGAACACATGCTGGGATATTAAACATAGCTTAACAAATTAAAAAAACAAACAAACAGATTTCATACAAAATATGCTCATACCACAGACATTAATCTAGAAACAACTAATAGAAAGATAGGTGGAAAAACCACCAAATGTGTGCAGATTCAATAACACAGTTCTAAATAATACATGGGATCAAAGAGGTCATCACAAGAGAAATTTAAAATTATTTAAACTAAACGAAATGAAAAAACAGCTTATTAAAGGTTAAGGAGGGGCAGCTTACTCCCAGAAAGAAGTGCTGGCAGAATCCATTGTTTCTTTGTCAAGCCCCACCCTCCACCTAAGCTGCAGACACAGATGGCCACCATATCTGAATCTCCATCAACCTAACACCTTTCCTTCTACCCTGGTGATTCCCTAAGACCCCACCCCTCCCAACCGGCAGGCCCACCCAAGCTGCTTCCAGTGGCTTTTCCACACAAAATGCTTCTCTTGGCCTATGCTGTGGACTCTCTTAAAATCTCTCAAAGGTTCACAAAATCCAAACAAGAAGCATATGACCTCAGCCTGCCCCATAGCTCTTGCTGAGCAGCCCAAGCCTGGCACTAGCAACAGCCAACCTCAGTTCACGGTTTGGCCTCTCGAGGTACTTCCAAGTCTCTGTGCACGGCCAGTCATTTCTTGAATTCTGTGTTAACATAACTTTAGTACTGGACAATTTATTATACATAGTCTTGCAGTTCTTTAAGTAACAAACTCACATCAAAACAAAACAAAACAAAAAGCTGTTTTTGACAAGATTAATAAAACTGATAAACACCTAGTCAACATAACTAAGAAAAGGGAGACAGAAATTACAACGTAAAGCCATCATGGGTAACTCCAGGAGATGTGGGAGGTGGTCAGTGAAACCTTATAGTGAAGGAGTCTCCGAGGACACTATCAGGTGTGGCTGCTGTATGGCGACTAAACAGTCTAGAGCCTTCGATGGTAGGGGTGCCCACTCTAGGTGGGGCAGGTTCTAAGAAATGGCATAAATGGGCTCAAATAAAGTTAGTAAACAAGGAATATGTTGCCTCTCAACACAAAAGAATCCAGACAATGTCATGGGTCCTGAGAGGGACAACAGCTATTTCTTCATGGTGTCACAAATTGAGTGGCTTCTGTTTATTAATTTTAAAAACTGTAACCAAGGCATTAGGGCCTCAAAATATGTCTGGGACAATGGCGCATCCTCTTTTGTGGGCTCCTTTTTCTAAAATATGTATGTCCTCAATGTCAAATGAATGTCCACAAAAGAGAATGTCATTAATGTCATGTCTCTTTTGAAGCAAGGTAAACACAACTCAGATCTTACCTGCAGAGACTATGTGCAGTGGCACTGCTGCTGAGGTTCCCTGAGGGGAACCAGGTAAGAGTGTGTCATGTCCCTTCAGAGATGAAAGCCAAGTGCAGCTGGGAGGCTACTGACACAGGCACTGAACAGACCAGATTTGGCCAAATCTGTGATAGCAGAATGTGTACCAGTCGCTCAGTGGATGGAGGCAGTAATTCCCATAATGTTGGGGCCTGGGACTAGGGTCTGATCTGGTGCCACCACAGCCTGAAGGTGGCAGTCATCCACTGGGAGGTGTCATTCATTCTTCCAGGTGTAAGAACAGGCCAAATTCCGCTATTCAAAAGAGATGCACTGGGAATAATCACTTTTCCCTAAACGGATTCTTATAACCGTTTTCAATCCTCGAGGGTCCTGTTTCCTTTACACTGGGCCGTACTAACTAATTTCAGTCAGGGGTAGGGCCCATGGAGTCCATTTTCTGAAGCCAGTTAGGTGAAGACTTAATTTAAATTCACGAACTGTTGGTTCAGAGCTGTCCTGCTCATGATGGGACATTTTAGGACAATCGGTGCTAGAAGTGTGAGAAAAGGCAAAGATTTCTGATGCTTCAGGCCAAGTGCACACCACTTTGTCCTCTATATTCTGTTAAGTAATTCCCCTGAGGTCATGGGGGACCTTGCTTAAATTTACTGAGCCCAAGTATAACTGTAATTTAACACAGCACTGAGTAATTGGGTGATGGTTTGGCAATCACTGAGTTACAGGAGACGACAACATTAATTCAAAAACCTATGTTTTAGAGGCTCAAAAGTCAAGAGTCTCCTTTTGTCTTTTGTTGTTATGTAAATACTTTTTTTTCAGATTTGTAACTGGGTCAAATTGTGGGGCTTTTCTCAATACCCTTTTTCCTCGTTTTCCTCTCTTCTCGTGTCCTTTCCTATTTTGTATTTTAGGTCACTGGGTAAACTTTAAGTAAATGGGTGTCCTCTCTACCCTGGTATCTACCTTTTTTTTTCCCCCAGAGGGCCTCAAATCAGTACAATCAGTGTTGGAGGCCTCCCACATTGAAAGAGTCACTATGCAGGATTTAAGGACCCAGGGCTTAAATCCTGTTTGAACTAGTCTCGTTGCTGTGCCACAGTGAGGCTGTGTGTTGTCCCCAGCTGCAGGGCCAAAATCTGCACTGCGGCAAGGCAGGGGCAGCAACAACAGAGGCACATAAGGAACATAGTGAGGAGCCCTCTCTATCAGGAGAGAGGACCCAGCCCACCAGCTATGGGCTGCCTAATCTGTCTCTTCTCTGTCTTAAATACCTGCGCTCTAAGGAGTGACCGACCATTTGATGGGCTCACCTCACTCACAGGGTATAAACATCCTTGAATCCCCTAAGAACCTCCTGCTACTGAGGTGACCCCAGCCTCAGTCACACCTTCACGCTAAAGAAACAGATAGGCCCAAGACATCGACCTTAAGTTATATTTTAAAACCCGGATGGGGAGTATGGCATAGGGAATGCAGTCGGCATTAATGTAATGGCTGTGTGTAGAGCCACAGGGGTGACAGAGCAATCAGGGGGGTCATTTCATAAAGTATATAAATGTCTAAACAATGTACTGTATATTTGAAACGAATAAAAAATCAAATAAAGTGCTGAAAAAATGATGGTCAAGTGAAGGTCAAAGTTGCATTTTAAAGAATCTACAAATTCCAATGTGAAAGCATGCTTTAAAATTTTAAAAACAATTTTTTTGGTGATTGCTTAAACACTAAATCTGGAAATGAGTAACTTCTTGAAGCCATATATTTTGAAAAGGAGAGACAGAAACTGGGCAGCAGAGGGTGGAATACACGACAGGCTGAGATATGTGGCCCAGAAGCATCTAGTCTTAAAACTTGTCCGCGTGAGATGACATTGCAGAAACCAGGAAGCAACTCCAACTCTGAAGAAAACATTACTAAATAGCTTTTGTACAGATTTTCTCAAACACCCACAATCATCGCACTATTGCAATACAGTGATATATTGTACTTATTTCCAATTGGTCACTCTTGAAAGGGATTCAAAAATTAGATTTCTACCTTAAAAACTACTCGTCTTTCCCAAGAGCCTGATTCAGTAGCTATGGTTTGGGAAGCAGAATTGTTTTTGTAAGTGCCCCAGGTAATTTCCTGAGATGTTTGGAAAACACTAATACAAGTGACTGAAATAAATAGAAGTTTTGCCCACACAAAGATGTTTAAACTAAATTAAATAGAGCCACTTAAAGTACTGAGCTACTTTTACATTTAAACTGTCTCCATATGCTCTAATGAAAGAAAAATTTAGTTTTGCTTGTTAAAAAGAAAAAAAGTTATGTTAGGAATATTGGAGGGACTGAAAAATAAAGATAATCTTTAAGTGGACGTGAAGTAATAGCATAGGTCGACTACATTCAAAAGATGTCTGAAAAACAGTCAATATTCCATCCTTATTTTAAAGATGCTAATTTATTATTTATTTAATATTTTCATTTCATCAACTGCTAAACTTATGGAAGTTGTTTTAAAGAAACGGGGCTTGACATTAACCATGTCATTGATTTTCTTAAAATGTTTTGATTTTATTAAATTGATATGCAGTCATTTAAAAAATCCAAACCACATGGAAAAGTACAAAAAGAAGTAAAAACTATTCAAGATCTTACGATCTTAACATTGTAGATGTAACATGTAAGCACCCTTCTAGACATCTCTAAAAACGAATAAATGTATAGAGTTTTACATAAATGAATTCATACTGTTTCAGAACCTGTTTTTTAAAAATCCAGCATAAAATTATATTTTTCAGTGTCTCCAAAAGAAAGTTGTCTCTACATCAAAAGTTTCAATAGCTCTATGGGATTTCATTCTACGTATGTACCAAAATTTACTCTGCACCTCAGTTTCCTAAGCTGTAAAATAGTATAAAAATAATACTGTAGTCCACGTGCAGCACATACAACAGTGCCTGGTATATAATGACCGTTCAGTAAATGTTGGCTACTACTATTATTATACATTTTGTTTTCCAATTTTTAATTATTAAAAGCAATATTGTGATTTTTAAAAAGCCCAGGTGCTAAGAGAAATGAGAATAAAAAGACTGCAATATTCAATGGTTAAAGAAATCCAATGAAAAACACAGACATTGGAATCTAAACAGACAAGCAACCTGCTTCTCTACAGTTCAGGAGACCCACATTCAGAAAGGTGAACATGTTCCCACAATAGGGGTCTAGGCACTCCTGCTCGAAACAGAACCCTGGAGTGGATCAGTCCCTAGGGAAGCAGGGGAGGGACACCTGAGCAGCCCCAGCAATGAATTCTGGGAGCCCCACACCCCTCTCCCCTCCTGTAAGCATGGAAGAGCTCCCTCTCCCAGGCTTCCATTCTCACAGTGAGTAAATTCAGCCTGATTCAGCTTAAATTCTGACCCCAGTGAACTCCCCAATTCATAAACCCTTTGTCCACGAGACAGAACCCCTGAACTTCACAGACTTTCTCACTGCACGCAAATTACACTCTGAGCACAACTACACTGTGAATGCAAAACTCCAACCTATGCCTAGAAACAGGTCCAGGGGAACCACAACTAATACCCCAGAAGATCCTCACTCCCTCACCCCATACACATGTGCACTCCCAGCTCTCCAAGGCTGCAGCTTCTCTCAGTGTAAAGGCTCCTCCATGGTGGGTGTGAGCAAGTAGGTCACCTGCAGGGGGAGGCTCCCCAGGGAGAACCACTGGGCCTTCAAGTGCTTCTCTTTGCAGGTCAAGGGGGCCTTCGCTTGGGTCGCTGACCACAGGCCTCTGATTGTACTGGAGCTGCTTTGGACCACTGCTGATTTTAAATGATAAATGCCCAGTGTTTGAGCAAATTCACATAAACCTAGTGTCATGTGGAAAGGAAGGAATAAAATTGTAAGGATCTTCTACTAGTTCAGTTAGAAAATTCTTAAAATCTGTTCTTTTCAGAAAAATGTCAGTTAATTATATTTCCAGGGAAAGTAATTGGTTTGTAAACTATTATTCATACTTGAGTTCTTCTGCTCTGCAGGTCTAAACTTGGAATTTTACTTGAAAACACTCAAAGAAAAAAATAATTACTAGACATACTCAAGGGAAAAAAAGAGTAAAAGAATTCAACAGAAATGGAATGTAATACTGGAATATTTTTTTTTCTGAAATCCACCTCTTTTGTGTCTGTTTGGAACTATTTTATACTGTCTTTCAAGCTCTAAAATTAAATATATTTTAGCCCTATTGAAAAACTGAGCGTTGAGTCAATAATGTTTTCAAGTGACAAACCCAGGGAGGGGCAGTGCTGACAGGAGAGAACGCCCAGGAAAGTTTCCCAAGAGAAGCCTCCACGAAAGGACTTCCCACAGGATGTCTGTGCCCAGGGGAGGTCTTGACGGAGAGGAACGGGGATTTGAAACTACTTAATTTTAAGTATTTTAAGTTTTCCAGATGGTTATTCCTGGCTCTCCTCTCCTGTAAAATATCTACAAATAAATCTTTTAAAAGAGCATCCATGGCTTTGTGGGAAAATGATAAATAACTGATAATGATGCCATGACTTGAAGCTGGCGTTTCCCAATGCGAGGAGGGATCTGGATATTTAGGGACTGACTGCCAGTCCCAGAAAGAGGTAGGCTGGGAGGACAGGGGCATGGGTCTGAAATCCTGCTCCCCAAACATTTGGAAAATCAGGATACAATGAACAGGTCTCCCTGGGGACACAGTAAGGACTGGTGTGGAGGTAAAGAATGTCCAATCCTGCAGAAAAAAATGTTATGTGTTTATTAGAGTTTATTTGGTTCAAACAAAGGATATGCCTGGAAGCAATATCTCAGCAGACCAAGAAAAATGTTTCTGAGAATGACAGTTTGCAGGGGTTTTTTTATGCATTTGGAAATGAGGAGGGAAAGCAAGAAAGATTATACGACCGTGGGAGAAAGCAAAGTGAGGATTGGATTACAGGGTAGTTAACAAGATTACGTGCTCTCTTGAGGGTGGTTATGTTTCCAAGACGTCTGAATAAGAGGCATTTCAAAGGTTGTGTTGACCTAAATGCACAAGAACAATGGACAGGGCTTGCTTAAGGCAAAGATAAATCTTTAACTAAAGCAGTTATGTGCCTGGGGCTTGACTACCCACCATGACTTGCCCAGTCAGGAATTTATGATCAGATCACTCCCGGAGGTTACTTTCGGTGAGATTTATTACAGCACCTCTTTTTCGTCCACACTGGGACCTCACAAAGGACAGCTACTCCCATTCACGAAGCCCAAGAGACCCACTCACCATCATCCTCATGACTCTCTCAGTGGTCACACCACCATCTGGAAAGAGGGGCTGCAGGGGCAGAGCTGTCCAGAGAGGCTCCTGGGCGAAGTTGCAGCCCTCAGTGGCAGGACAGAATGCCCCGGGTCCCAAATGACTGCCAGTCAAGCCCCCACTCTGTGTGTCAGAAGGGACTGAGCTCCAAGCGGCGCCCCCTGGGGGACTCGGGTCCACAGACTTCAGAGGTGAGCGCAAGGAGGCCAGTCCGCCACAGCCGGTTTCAACCGGTTCAAGCCAGCCCCATCTCCCGTCTCACCGGGCCCCACACTCACCATTTTTAGGTTTCCTGGGTCTCCCTGAGTCCTTCCTACTCTTAGGACCAGTGCAGATCACAGCACGACAGACAGTGCAACCAACGCACCACGCACCCTGAAGGGCAGGCGACACCGACGCTTAAGCGCCCTTGAAAACATTGCCTAGCTTTGCCCCACCCATTTGCCCCAGCGGCGCTCCTGATTGGACAGGTCCCAAGGCTGAGTGACAGCCAACAGGAGAACTCAGGCTCCGCTGAAACAGCTTTTCCAGGTGGGCGGGAACTCGACCCAGCCTGGGACATTTGCATAAACAGATTTTTTTTTTTTCCTAATCCTGGGGCTGCTTGTGTAGTGTTTTTATTAAATGTGAAAAAAACTTTTTATTACACTTAAGTTATAAGAAAATAAAATTTCTAAGTAAATCAAACCATAGACACAGTCCCTTTAAAGAGTTTCTTTCATCATGTCAGGTTGTTACACAACTGAAATTAACCAACTTGAATCTTTTAAAAATCAGACTACAAATAAATAAAACGAACAAAAATGAACAGGCGGAGAGAAAAAAGATCGCCTAGGGATACAGCGTTAAACCTCTTTCACAGTTCAGCTTGAGTGGCTCTTGGAGAATGAGTCAAACCATTTGACTTTTTCATTCATTTTGTTTGCATGTGACACCTTTACTACAAAAACTGAATTGTTTCTGCTTTATCAGTTACTCAGAGTACTAAACTTGTAACAATTGTTTCCTCAAATACTGTAAAACACTAAAATCGACAATAACTTTATTTTAATTTTGTGCTTTATATATATTAAAAATATTTTGTTGGTTTTATTATGTACTGTGCTGGCTGGAAAATTACTGCTTGGCTATCGCCCATGGGAACATAGGCTATCACCCATGGGAACATAACATTCTAACAATAAGCTTTCTGCTTCTATAGCCCCGCTTGCACACCTGACTTGTGGGTTGACAGGTAGTGAATAGGAGAAAAATAGACCTTTGTGTTTAAGACAGAATGAGGAATAGGATTTAGGGCTTAAAAACCCTGTACCTCTACATTTCGGGGCTGCTAAATTTGGGGTCTGCGTACGCCTGACAGACGCAGCTGGCTGAATAAAGAGCATGTTTCCTATAACTCACTGATTTCTGGTGGTCCGTGTGTCTTTTGGGGGCTGGCGGCTACAACAGTACGTTCATCCATTCACTCCAAAAAAAAAAAAGTATCTCCACAGAACAGGAGGCAATAGCTCCAGCCCAAGAATGTATTTCAATTTTTGTCCAGATAAAAGAAAAGTTTTGCACACACTCTCAATTCTTTACTTGCAGGCAAACTTCACTTGTTATCTGAAATTCTCCCATTCTCAGCCTCAGAGGCACAGATGGTTCAAGTTTCAGTTCTGACTGTGATGTTCCTCCCAGCTCTTTGTGGGCACACGTGTGCCCAGAGAATTCTTGATTCAGTTTCCAGATGGAGCAAGAAGTACAGAGGATGAGGGTGACTCAGCCAAGGTGACACTGAGGCAGGAGAATCTTAGGTCCTCTAGAAGTCATGGGCTTGGCAGGAAAGCTATTTAGTCCACTCACGGAGCTGAGACCCTTGTTCAGAAACGCGGACACGTAAATGTGACCCCACCATCTGTAATAGTCTGGCTACATTTTAGTTTTTGATCTTTAAAAGCATTGAGCCTTCCACCCATCCCTGCCCCACCTCCACTCATTTGGTCTTTAAGAGATAGAAGCCCAGAGCACTTGGCTCTGGTGGGAAGGTGGAACCAGCAGCCCCAGACTGGCCTGAGGGACTCTTTTCAGTCTAACCACAGGGGATAAGATGTGTTCATTACATTCTCACGTGTACATTTTACACCAGAAGGAAATTTAATTGAGATAATCTTTTGTATCAATCCATAGAGAATTTTAAAATGTAAACCACTATAATATCCCTCAGAAAACTGATTCCTATTTTTAGTAACATAAAAAAAATTAGATCGTTGTGTAAATACAGGAGGCACCTGGAAACTTTTCTCCCACTAGTTTTATTGAGGCATAAATGATTAATAAAATTGTATTTAAAGATTACATAATGATTTGATATACATATACTATATAGTATACTTGAAATTTGCTAAAACAGTGAAAAACCCCTCTCCCCTTTAGTTATAATTCCCTAATTTCCCATCTTCCTCTCCAATCCCCAGCCCTAGGCAACCCTGAGTTTACTTTCTGTCTACAGATTTCTCTATCCAGGGCTTTCATAGGAAAGAAATTCTATTATTTGTGGTCTTTGTGATTGACTTCATTGATGTAGCATAATTTTTTCAAAGACATCATGTTGTAACATGTATCAATACATCATTTATTTTTATGATTGAAAAATATTCCATTGGATGGATAAAACAGATATTATTTATCCGTTCATCCATTAATGTACATTTGGTTTGTTTCCACTCTTTGGCTACTGTGAATAATGTTGCTATCAACTTGATGTACAAGTTTTTGTTTTAACATGTATTTTCACTTATCTTAGCATAATATACCTGTGAGAGGAATCGAGGAATTATATGATAATTCTACCTTTAATTTTTGAGAAACTTCCAGATGGTTTTCCATAGTGGCTGTACCATTTTATGTCGCACCACTCGCATGTGAGGGTTCAGATATCTCCGCATGTCTTTGACAACGTTTGTTATCTCACTTTTTGACTGTAGCCATCCTAGGGGATGTGAAATGATATCTCACTAGAGTTTTGATCGATGACTTCATTTCACTTTTGCATTCACTTTTGCATTTCAAGTATGACTAATGCATGTGTACTCTTGACCATTTGTCTATTCTCTTTGGAAAAACATGTATTTAATCCTTTGACATTTTAAAATTGAGTGGTTCAACTTTCTATAATTAAGTAGATATTTTTGATACAAATTTCTTAGCAGATATATATGCAAAATTTTTATATTCTGTGGTTCGTGTTTTCACTCTCTTGCCTTAAAATTTTACTTGCAAATGTGGTAATATGAAATTTACATTTTCAGCATTTTTAAGAGTGTCATTCAGTAAGGAGAAGGACGTTGACATTGTGAAACCAGTCTCCAGGATGACTTTAATCTTGCAAAACTGTTAACTATATTCCATTAGACACAACTCTTCATTCTTCATTCTTCACGCCAGCTCCTGGCACCAACTATTCTACTTTTTGTCTCTATGAATTTGACTGCTCTAGGTTCCTCAAACAAAAAACAATCATACAGCATTTGGTGTTTTTTGGCAGGCTATTTTCACTTAGCATAATGTCCTTAAAGTTCATTTATGTTGTAGCATGTGTCAGAATTTGCTTTGTTTTTAAAGCTAAATAACTATTGTATGCATGTGCCAAATATTTTTGACCCATTTACCTGTTGTTGAACACTTGGGTTACTTCCACTTTTTGACTATTGTGGATAATGCCAACATGAACACAAGCAGATATATATGTGCTTGAGTCCTGATCAGATAGTAATTCAGTTCTTAATTTTTAGATGAACTGTAGTGCTGTTTTTCATACTGGCAACACTATTTTATATTCCCAGCAATGATGCACAGGTTTTCACTTTCCTGGATGGTGTCCTTTGAAGCACAAAAGTCATTTATATCTTGAAATCTAAATTACCAGTATTTGTTCCATTATTAATCTTTGTGTCATGTCTAACAATATTTTGCCAAATCCAAGGTCAGGATTATTTTTTCCTATGTTTATCTAACTTGTAGTTTTGTCTTATGTTTAGGTCTTTGATCCTTTTTGATGAATCATAGTATGTGGTGGGATGTATATAGTACAACCTGTTCCTTTTTTTAAATTTGATTTTACTATTAGTTTCAAGTATACAGTACATTAGTTAGACATGTATATAGTTTATAAAATGATCCCCCTAATTGCTCTTTCTCTCCTCTCAGCTTGTTTCTTTGCATGTGATTTTCCATTTGGGCAAGCACCAATTTACTAAAAAAAAAAAGTATGGAAAAAATTATTTTACAATTTGTGGTATCTTTGTCAAATATCAGTTGACCGTAGATGTAAAGTTTTCTTTTTCAAATCTCAAACTATTCTGCAGATCTCTATGTTTATCCTTGTGTTAGTACCACACTATCATGATTCTCTTTGGTTTGTACAAAGGTTTAAAATCAAGAAATGTCAGTCCTAGCTTTTTTTTTTTTTAAGAATGGTTTGGTAATTCTGGTTCATTTGCAATTCCACATAACTTTATAAAACAGCTTGCTAATTTCTATAAATTACAGCTGGGATCATAATAGGCATTACGCTGAATCTTTAGATCATTTTACGGAGTCATGCCATTTCAACAATGTTGTCTTCTGATCCATGAAATTGACATGTTTTTCCATTTATTTATACATTTATTAAACTCTTTTGACCATGTTTGGTAGTTTTCAGAGTATATGTTTTGTACCTATCTTGCTAAATTTATTTCAGCATTTTATTCCTTTTGATTCTATTGTAAATATATTTTTTTTCTTAATCTCATTATCAGGATGTTCATTGTAAGTGTATAGATATACGATTGATTTTATATTTTGACCTTGAATCTTACAACCATACTGAACTCAATTATTAGTTTCAATAGTTATTTTAGTGGATTTTTTAGAGATTTCTATATATAAGATAAGTCATCTGAAAGTAGGGATAGTTCTACATCTTCCTAACTAATCTGCACACATTTTATTCCTTTTCTTGCATAATGATTCTGCCTAAAATCTCTAGTAAACTGGTGAACAGAAGTGGCAGGAGTAGGCATCCTTAGCTCCTTGTCTTCAGAGAAAAGCATGCAGTCTTTCATAATTAAATATAATATTAGCTGTGAGTTTTCCACGGATGCTCACAATAAGTGAGGTCTGGAAATTTCCTCCTGTTCTGGGTGTGCTGAGTGTCCTAATCATTAAAGAAAATAATGTCAATTATTTTCTTTGAGTCTATTGAAATGATCTTGCCATTTTTGCTTTTTACTCTACTCATCTCATTTATTACATTGATGGATTTTGAGATGTTAACCCAACCTTTCAACCATGGAATAAATCCCACTTGGTCACAGTGTATAAATCTTTGTATATTTTGCTGGATCATGTTTGCTAATGTTTCTTGAGGGTTTTTATATTCATATTCACAAAAGAAACAGGTATGCTAGTGACCTGAGAAAATGTGGGTGAAGGGTTGTCTCTAGTCTTTTTTTTTTTTTTTTTTTTGAAGAGCTTGTGGAGATTCCATATGAATCTTCTTCAAAAGTTTTAGAGAATTCTTTTTTGAAAACATCTGGACCTAGACTTAATTGTGGGTATTTGTTTGTTTGTTTGTTTACTGATTCAGCCACTTCATCAGTTAAATTTCTATTCAGGTTTTCCATTTATTCTTGAGTTGTTTCAGTAGTTTGTGTGTTTCTAGATCTTTTTCCATTTCATCTCAGTTATCTAATTTTTGGCTACAATCATTCATTGGATTCCTTTATAATCCTTCTTATTTCTGTAATGTCAGTAGTAATATCCTGCTTTCATACTGATTTTTTAAATTTGAATCTTGCCCCTTTTTCTCTAGATCAATCAAACTAAAAATATCTCCATTTTGTTACTCTTTCTATAGAACCCACTTTTGGTTTCATTCATTTTTAAAATTTTTTTTTATTTCATTCATTTATGCACTAATTTTTTTTATGGTAACATTGGTTAATGAAATCCAGTAAGTTTTAGCTGTACATTTTAACAGTAAGGCATATCATTTCTGCACTAATTTTTATTATTTCATTTCTCTTTCTTTGAGTTTGGTACCACATCTTTTCAAGTCTATTAAGGTAAAAGTTTAGATTATTAATTTGATTTTTTTTGTTAATATTAGCAAAAATGGCTATAAATTTAAAAAGATTTTTATTAAAATATAGCTAACATACAACATATTAGTGTCAAGTGTACACCGTAGTTATTCAACATTTATATACCTAAAGAACTGATCTACACGATAAGTCCAACAACCATCTGATACCATACAATTCTATCACAATATTCTTGATTATATTCCCTATGCTGTACATTACACCCCATGACTTGTTATATTCCTGGAAATTTGAAACTCCTCTTCCCTTTCACCTTTTTCACCCCTTTAAATTTTTTTCAATTTCAGTTGACATTCAATATTATTTTATCTTTGTTTAAGGTGTTCAGCATATTGGTTAGAAATTTATATATTTTACAAAGTGATACCTCTAACTAGTCTAGTACTCAGCTGGTAATGTACATAGTTATTACAATATTATTGACTATATTCCCTATATCTTACTTTCCATTCCTATGACTATTTCATAATTACCAATTAGTATCTCTTAATCTTTTCATTTTTTTCACCCTGCCTCCTGACTCCCCTCCCATCTGGCAACCATCAGCTGTTCTCTGCATTTATGAGTCTGTTTCTGTTTTGTTTGTTCATTTATTTTGTTCTTTAGATTCCACATATAAGAGATCATACAGTATTTGTCCTTCTCTGTCTGACTTATTTTACTTAGCATAGGTCCATCTGTGTCTTTGCAAATGATAAGGTTTTATTTTTTTATGGCTGAATAATATTCCATTACATATATACCGCAACTTCTTTATTCAGTTGTCTATTGATGGGCACTAAGGTTGCTTCGATATCTTGGATACTATGAATAGCACTGCAGAAAACACAGGGTTGTATATATCTTTTCAAATTAGTGTTTTGGTTTTCTTAGGATAAATACCCAGAAGTGAAATTGCTGAGTTATAAGGTAGTTCTATTTTTAATATTTTAAGGACCCTCCAGACTGTTTTTTACAATCTCACAAACGGTGCACTTTTTTTTTTTTGATGATGATAACAATTGTGACAGATGTGAGGTGATATCACATTATGGTTTTAATTTGCATTTTACTAGTGATTAATGACAAATATCTTTTTATATCCTTATTGGCCATCTGTATGTCCTCTTTGGAGAAATGCCTATTCAAGTCCTCTGCTCATTTTTTAAATTGAATCGTTTGGGTTTTTTTGGTGTTGAGTTCTGTAAATTCTTTATAAATTTTAGATGTTAATCCCTTAGCACACGTATCATTGACAAATATCTTCTCCCATTCAGTTGGTTGCCTCTTTGTTTCATTGATTAATTCTTTTGCTGTACAGAAGCTTTTTAGTTTGACATAGTCCATTCATTTATTTTTGCTTTTACCGCCCTTAAGTTTGAGGACAAATTCATAAAATACTCTACATCATAGGTCCATGAGTTTAGTACTTTTGCTTTCTTCTATGCAATTTATTGTTTCAGGTCTTATATTCAGGTCCTTAATCCATTCTGAGTTAATTTTGGTGTCTGGTGATAGACTGCAGTCTAGTTTCATTCTTTTGTACATGCCCTTCCAGTTTCCCAGCACTATTTAGTTAAGAAGCTTTCCTTTCTCTATTGTATATCTTTGGTTACTTTGTTGAAAATTATTTGCCTATATATGTGGGGGTTTACTTCTGGACTCTCAATTCTGTTCCACTAGTCTGTGTGTCTGTTTTTCTGCCAATACCATGCTGTTTTGATTATTGTCACTTTGTAATATAACTTGAAGTCAGGCAGTGTGATACCTCCAGCCTTGTTCTTTTTTCTCAAGATTACTTTGGCTATAGGGGGTCTTTTGTAATTCCATGCAAATCTGATGATTTTTTATTCAATTTTTTTTTAAAAATTCCATTGGGATTTTGATGGAGTTCGCTTTAATCTGTATATTGCTTTGGTAATTTGGCCATTTAAACTGATTCTTTCAATTTATAAACACAAAATATCTTTTTATTTCTTTGTATCTTTTTCCATTATTTTAATAATATCTTGTGGTGTTTAGTGTATAGGTCCTTCACATCCTTTGTTAAGTTTATTCCTAGTATTTCATTCTGTTTGTTGCGGTTGCAAAGAGAATTTTTTTCATTTCTTTTTCTGAAATTTCATTGTTAGTATATAGAAACAATGAATTTTTGTACATTGTTTTTTTTATCTTGCAAATTTACTGTATTTGTTTATCATTTCTAATAATTTTTTTTTGGTGGAGTCTTTAGGGTTTTCTATATAAAGAATCATGTTGTCTGCAAAAAAAGACAATTTGACTTCTTCATTCCCAATTTGGATGCTTTTTATTTCTTTCTCCTGCCTGATTGCTCTGGCTGGGATTTCCAGTACCATGTTGAATAACAGTGGTGAGAGTGGGCATCCTTGTCTTGTTCCTGATCTTAGAGAAAAAGCTTTCAATTTTTCACCATTTCGTATGATATTAGCTGAGGGTTTGTCATATATGACCTTTATTATTTTCAGGTACTTTCTTTCTATACCCATTTTATTGTGTATTTTATTCATAAATATATATTGTGTCTTGTCTGTCAAATGTTTTTTCTGCATCTATTGACATAATTACATAATTTTATCCTTTATTTTGTTATTGTGGTGTATCACATTGATCAATTTGTATATGTTAAAGCATTCTTGCACCCTTGGAATGAACCCCACTTGATGATGATGTGTAATCTTATTAATGAATTCGATTTGCTAGTATTTTGTTTAGAATATTTGCATCTGTGTTCATCAGAGATATTTATCTTATTTTCCTATTTTTGTGTTATCCTTGCCAGGTTTTGGTATTAGGGTAATGTTTGTCTCATAAAATGAACTAGAGAGTATTACCTCTTTTTCAATATTTTGAAAGAGTTTGAGAAGTATTAAATATTCTTTAAATGTTTGGTAGAAATCACTAGTGAAGCCATCTGGTCCTGGACTTTTACTTTTTGGGAGATTTTTAATGATTGTTTAATGATTGTTTCAATTTCCTTACAGTTGATCTGTTTATTTAGGTTTCCCAGTTCTTTATAATTCAGTCTAAAAGGGTTATCTATTTCTAAGAGCTTGTCTATTTCTTCTAGATTATTGAATTTGATGGCAGATAGTCTTTATAGCATTCTTGTATGAGATTTTGTATTTCTGTGGTATCTGTTGTAACTTCTCTTTCATTTCTAACTTTATTTATTTGTGTCTTTTCTCTTTTTTCCTTAGTGAGTCTAGCCAGGGACTTGTCAATTTTATTAATCTTTTCAAAGAACCAGCTCTTTATTGCATTATTTTCTGTTGTCTTTTTGTTCTCTATTTTATTTAATTCTGCTCTAATTTTTATTATTTCTTTCTCTCTGTTGATTTTGGGCTTCATTTGTTCTTTTTTTCTAGTTTTTAAAGATGTAATGTTAGGTTGTTTATTTGAGATTTTTCTTATTTTTTTGAGATAGGCCTGTGACAATATGAACTTTCCTCTCATTACCACTTTTGCTGCACCCAAAAAGTTTCAATATGTCATATTATCATTCTCATTTGTCTCTATGTATCTTTTAATCTCTCCTTTTATTTCTTCTTTTATTCTTTTATTCTTTAGTAGCATGTTTATCTCCAAATATTTGTGTTTTTTTTCTGCCTTTTTTTTCCTTTTTTTTTTTTTTGCAGTTGATTTCCAGTTTCAAAGCATTGTGATTAGCGAATATGCTTGGCACGATTTCAATTTTCTTAAATTTGTTGAGGCTAGTTTTGTGTCCCGACATATGGTCTATCCTTGAGAATAGTTCATGTGCACTAGAGAAGAATGTATAATCTTGAGTTCTGGAATGAAAAGCTCTATACATGTCAATTATTTCCAATTGGTCTAATGTATAATTTAAGGTAGATATTTTCTTATTGATTTTCTATTTGGATGATATATTCATAGCTGTTAATAGAAGTATTTATGTCTCCTACTGTAATTGTGTTTTTGTCAGTTTCTCCCTTTAGTTCTGTTAACAGTTGCTTTATATATTTTGGTGCTCCCTGATTGGGAGCATATATATTGATAAGAGTTATGTCTTCTTGATGTATTGTCCCCTTTAACATTATAAAATGTCCATCTTTGTCTCTTGTTACCTTTTTTATCTTGAAATCTATTTTGTCAGGTATAAGTACAGCTACACCCACTGTTCTCTGTATACTATTTGCTTGGAGTATCATTTTCCACTCTTTCACTTTAAGTCTATATTTGTCCTTGCAGCTCAGACGTGTCTCCTGAAGTCAGCATATAGTTTGAGTTTTGTTTTTTGACCCAATTCTATGACATTTTATTGGTGAATTCAATTCATGTATATTTAGAGTGATTATTGATGTATGAGGACTTCCTATAGCCATTTTGTCTTTTGTTTTCTAGTAGCTCGGTACCTCCATTATTCCTTCGCCCTGGTATTTCTGTCTGCTTTTTTAGTTTGGTGGTGTTCTTTGACTTTTTTTCCTGTTTCCTGTGTGTGTGTGTGTGTGTGTGTGTGTGTGTGTGTGTGTGTGTGAGTGTGTGTGTGTTATGTGTCTTAGTTCTAGATTTTTGTGCGTTGGATACCTGTGTGCAGTTAAGGAGGGGACAGGGGTGAGGACGGTGAGCACTCACCAGCCCAGGAGGGCCTTCGGGTGGGTCTGATTGAAGGACAGGGCCTGAGTCATGGGACCTGTATGAAGCGACCTCACTTCCTTGGTGACAGAAAAAAACAGAAGTTAGAACTCTGGTAACCAGGCACCCATACTCTAGAGACAATCCCTACCCCTAATGACTGTCTCTTGACTGGAGGCAATTGGGAGAACAAGAAGTCTCTAGTTGTCTCTTGACTTTCTGAGGCTGTGGCTTCTGGAAAGCCAACAATGAATGCATTTTCATTCACTACAGACTTGGCTGGGAGCTCACCTTCCACTCCGTAGGTCTTTTAGCAAGGTGTACCCTTAGGTAACACAAGGCCGCCTAGGGCAGCCCAGTCCAGGCTAGGCCACAACTGTGATCCCATATGGGCAACTCCACCCACACCCTTTCTCGTGTGTGGTGTTGGGGAAGAGTGGGGAGGGAATCAAGCTCACCTACCCATTTATCACCCTGGGCCCTCCAGGTGTCATTGTTCCCTCCCTGAGTGGAGGTCTGTGCAGATGGCCTTCTGCATATGATCTTGGGAGCAGAACGTGTGGTGGGGTTTCCCTTGTGGTGATGCTCCTGACCCGGATCCTGGGCACTTTCCTTGCAGGGCTCCCCCCAGGAGACTGTGGAGGAGCTGGGGGACAGGGACAACTCCATCTTTCTGGACAGAGGCAGGTACACCAGGTGGTATGAGGTGAGAGTGGGTGCCGAGGGGGGTGTACCCCCGACACCCTGAGATTACTTGGGTGGGCCCAGAACCCGAACTTAAATCTAGGGACGCCCCGGGGCCTTCCCAGTGCTTTCTAGTAGAGTGTCCCATGGTCTCACTTCCAAAGGAATCTGGATCTCTTACCCTCCACTACCCCCAGCTACAAGGGAGGATAGTAATTCCTCTCTATTTGTGGGAACATTAGAGAAAAGTGTTATGTTTGACTTCACACTAGGCCATAGCATCTTTTCATTTTGCTACTGTTTTTGATTCTTTGCTTTTTGCTGCTGTTCTGATTGTTTGAACTAACTGCCCAGGTGTCCTGTGCGGCATTCAGCTCCCCCTGACCTTCAAGCCTTACACGTCACTAGACCTTCAAACCTTACACGTCATCACACTTAATAGAATGGTTTATACACAGAAAGGGGTGATGCGATTAAGCCATTCCACAGGTTTCTGTACAATTCGTCATCTCACAGAATACATGATGAGGATCCCCAGGTCAGGAGCTGGGGGCTCTCTAGTCCTCACAATGTCCCTAAGGGAGGCCGTTTGCCACAGCTATGCAATCTTTCAATGCTCTTGAACCTCGATGTGATTCAATTGAGTTGTCATTTCAGCAGTTCCATGTGTCCCAGTAGATGGTATCAGTTTGCTCAGGCTGCTGTAACATAGTGCCACATTGTTTTGCATAAACAACAGATATTTATTTTCTCACAATTGTGAAGGCTGGAAGTTTGAGGTTAGGGTGTGGGCAGAGTTGGTCCCTCCTGAATCCTTCTCCTTGGCTTGTAGACAACTGTCTTTTATCTCTGTGCTCACATGCGTTCCTTCTGTACTTCTCTGTGACCTCACCTGTTCATGTAGGGACACTAGTCATTGGATTAACTTTAATTATCTCCTTAAAGTCCATCAATTTGAATACATACTAATCCTCTGATGAAGAGACTTGCCCAGGAATGGGGCTGCTGGTGGAAGGATACACATAAGTAATCTTTTCATATTTTCACAACTACAACCAGATCCAAAAGGCTGTAGCGGTGACATTACCACCAGCACTCTCTGCTTCCTTGCATCCAGCCTGGCCCAGGGATGTATCAATCTTTTAAGTTTAAACTAACCTGGTGTCAGGTTGTCTGATGATGTCACAGTACTCCTTGATTTGCAATTGCCCCAGTGATACTTTGAGCCACCTGTCAGCTGGTTACCGGTCACACAGGTCTCCTCTCCCTGAGTCACCTGTGCAGATCCTTTTCCTGTGATGGGCTTTCTCCCTCCTTGGGACCTATAGGCATTTGTTCCTTTGCTGAACCTGGGATCTTCCTAATAAGAGTCTCAAAACTCCTTTTACTGTGAAAGAAAGAACAACTGGTGTCTTTATTCGAAGTCAGGACATTTCCCTCCAGGGCAGATTAAACCTCAGCATCTTAGAATGTCATGCAGCCCTGGCTTTGGATGATTGATTCCCTGTTCTGACCTGCAGGACCTTGAGCAACTATTTGACACCACTGAACCTCTTTTCTCATCTCTGTAACGGGAATATTTGTTGAGGACTCACTGGGGTAATGCTCTTAGTGTAGATGATGAATACAGAGAGGTCTGTTGTTTCCCAGATAACAAAATGCTTTGAAGGGAATAATTATATAATCTTCCTCCACCCCCTAAACTCAAATCGTACTTTTAAAGCCCACAATTTTTTTCAGTGTGGGCACTCCTGTCCCTCTGTACATGTCCCTGAGGGGCTGGGGGTTCCTGGGTGAGTCCCAGACCCTGATCCTCCTGGTGGTTCATGGTGATGCCACTGACATTTTGTCCCTCTTTGTCCCAGCCAATGTGAAGGTGACTCCAGCCTGTCCCTGGATGAGGCCTGCACCTTATGGGCCCTGGGGGCAGGCACAACGGAGAAATCAGTGCCTTCCATGGTACCAGCCTTCTCAGGTAGAAACAGCTCCTGTTGTGGCCTGTATAGAATAGACCAAACCAAGTATGCTCTCAAAGGCTGTTTATTAGCCGGCAGCTGTCCTGTACAAAGAAGCAGCTCCAAAATGCCAAGATACAAGGTTTTTAAGCCCTAAATCCCATTCCTCGTTCTGTCTTAAACACAAAGGTCTATTTTTCTTGTATTCACTACCTGTCAACCTATAGGTCGGGGTGTGCAAGCGGGGAGTACAGAAGCAGAAAGCTTGTTGTTAGAATGTTATGTTCCCATGGGCAATAGCCAGTATTCTCATGGGTGATGGCCAAACGGTAATTTTCAGCTTACATACAATTGATTATTTTTCATTCCACGCAAGCAAGCAGGGTTACACAGGCTAAAATTGGCAGTTAGCGTATGAGCTCATTGTTACAAGTTTCATGATTAACAGAATGCAGTTAGGGGTTCCAGAAACTAAGCCTAAGGTATAGACTTCCTTTGTCCGGTTTCAGGTTTTAATTATCCTTTAACCTATTCACATTTCAGCAAGCTGTCACACTCCTACATGACCACCTTCCAGTTTACTTTTCCAGCTTTTAGCACAACCCAACATGGCCGGGATCAGACGTTCACTAGGTCAGCACTGGCCCCCTCGGTTCATGGTAACTGTGCCCACTGCCTGCTGTGTGTCTTGGGAATATCCCAGCATCTCTCTCAGCCTCAGTTTGCTCTTCTGAGTAGTGGGTGGTAGAGGATAGATATTGTAGGGTTTGGATGGAACTAATGGAATCAGCCATGGCAGGTGCTTACCTGGTGCCTGGTCCTGCAGAATGTGCTGCTGGAAATACTGTGGTTGATCATCTTTATTAATTTCCTCTCCCCCATGAAAAGCCCTCTGCATACCCCTCTCACTGGCCTGTGGCCATTCTGAGTTTGGAAAATTGCATGAAAAGCAATCTGGCAAGGAGTTTGAGATTCCATCCATCTTGTCCTGGCCCTTGTCCTTGGCGTGGCCAGTTAGGGATCTCTAGTGGCAGCAGAGGGGCCCTGAGATGACTCAAATATCTAAGATGGTTCTGGTTGGAGTTCGTTTATTCAACAATATATATGAAACACATGCTACATGCAGGCACTTCCGGAGACACTTAGCATAATTCAATGAAGGAAGCAGACACAATCCCTTGGGCCTCAATTGCAGTCAGAGGTTCAGACGGACACACTGGACATCATTTGCAGGTCCCATCCCCATATGTCACAGATGGTGTCCTCATGACCTTCTCCACATTTGGAGGCATCTTCTCATATACTGACCAGGATGATGGATCACAGGACCTTATTAAAAAGTGAGTAATCTTTGGGTCCAGAAGAAGGGGCTCCTGTATATACAGAATGGGGGCAGTGAGAGTATGGGTCTGTGGATGAGAAGGGTGTGGCAGAACCCTGGATCTCACACATATTTTGATTCCCATGGGAGGGCTGAGGTCAGGAGCTTCCACTCCAGGAGAACAGAAGTCAAAAAGAACTATGGATGGGGTCCCAGACCCCTGGGGAACCAGAGGGGAGGCTGGGCTGAGGTGTCCCCTTGAGCCCCATGCCCAGCAGAGTTCCATCTGTATCTGCCTGCCCCTGTCCACACCCACCCCTCCTGACCACCTGGCCCAGAGCAGGAGGTATGGGAATACCTGCTCACAAATCAGCCTCAAGTCTCAGTCCTGATGCTCAGAGGGTGCACGGAGGGCTGGACTGGGCTGTGCCCAGGCCTTTTGGGTGAAGAGTGTCAATGGGAAGATAAGACTTAAATAGTCTCTGTGTTAAACTGTGTGATGACCAGGCCTTTTGCTGCCAGGACAGCCACATATGGTTTGGGGGTGGTGGGAGAATGTCCCCTGGACAGGAAGGGTTGGGCATAAGGGCCCAGACCCAAACAGAGGTATTGCGGGAGAACAGTATGGAAAGAAATGCCAGGCCTCAGACTCTACTGCTCCACTGCCTTCCCCAGTGCCATGTCTTCTTGGTGAGACCCTGGCTACACCAAGTACAAGATGTTGGCCAGCCCTGCACTTTCCCTGTTGGAAGCTGAGACTAACCTACATGTGGGTCAACATGCCTGGCTCAGACCTGCTCTGGGTCCACCTGGAATGTCTAGACCCCATTGGGGCAGAGCTGAAAGGTGAGGGGACTGCAGCCTCGGAAGACTATCTGGGGTATGGTCATGGGCTGGGTTTTCCTTAAAGGCAATGGGATCTTTCCTGACTTGGAAAGGCATGGGGAAGTCAGGCATGGAGGTGAACCTTCTCTTAATCCTGCTCCACACCAGCAAGGACCAGCTCTGAGGCTAGAGCAAACTTCATCTCTAGTTCTCCCACCTGTGCTAGAGCTGGAGCCAGTGTCTCCTCCATCGGCTCTTCAGGGCTAGATGAAGTGTCAACATCAGCTTCAGCCTCGGAGCCAGCTGCCGAGCTGGAGCCAGCTGGACCTTCAACTCTGGTGTGAATTCCATCTTCAGCTGCATCAATAATGACATGGCCAGCTCTAGCCACAAACCCCACTAGCCCTAGCACTGTGACCACCAAGGAACTGCTGAGAGAGGAGAAGCCTAACCTCTTGGAGCTCACTCCCAAGCTAATAGTCAAGCAGTTGATGCGATGAATGCAGTGAGCAATCTGGCTCTTAGGGCGGGTGGGGCGGGTGGTCCCACTGTCATCAGCTGCCCAGACCTGTATTCCCTGTTCCAGCATCTGATGATCTGAGTCCATATTCTAGTTCCTGATTTACCCACTGCATGACATGGGAAACTTTTCTAACCGTTAAACCTTTGGTGTCCACACATAGACAGTAGAGCTGGACACTCAGAGGACTTGTTAAGCAGAGGACTGTGCAGATCAATGAGATGGAACAGATGGGAAGGTGGGCATGGTGGGCAGGCTGTTGAGGGAGGGGAGCCACTGAGATGTCACTGAGTCTTCAATCACTCAGCCACCTGCGTAGGAGGCTTCCATAGCTCCAGCACTTGTCAGGTACCTGATGTGCACTTGTCTACATTGGAGACAAACAAACAAAGCCCTTGGTTGTAACTGCCGTGGGGAGATGTGCACCTGAATTGGGAGTTGAACCAAGGGGGTGAGGGTGGGTGGGCAGGAATCAGAATGGGAGGAAGATGCCACTGAGGAATGGCAGGAGTGAGCTGCCATCTGGTGCTTAGAGGAAGTAAGGCTGGGTTGGTGCAAATGCCACTCTTCCTTCCCAGCCAGTATTTCCTCCTGCTTCATTCTTTGCTGGGTGCTCTCAGTAAAGTCTGGGGTCTAAGGCCCTGCACAGTCCCAAGGCCTCTCCTGCCAGGGTCATCCTGACCTTGACTCCTGGTTCCTGTGGTGGAAGGCTCACTCCTGCCTGGATCTTTCCTTAGGCAGAGATAAAATTCTCCTTCCTGAAAGTGTTACTCATTGGGTCCCAGATGTGCCTTCCCCGGGCTCTCTGGGAATCTGTCTCATCCAGAACAGGAGTCAGTGAGGTGCCAGAAATCACAGGAAGCAGGGCTCTGGCTCCCCTCTCAGCACATTCTCTTCCTTCCCTAGGAGTGCCGAGTCCTTGGGAACTTTACCTCCCTACCTGCTCTGTGGAGCCCCTTATTTTGTCTGAAGAAGATGTGGGGACACGTGTGCTGGTGAGTAGGCCTCTCCCATCAGAGCACCAGGGTGGACCACAGATTCCCCATGTGGCTGGCAGCACCCTTCAGTGAGCCGGGACCTCCTAAGAGGCAGCAGACTCTGGGGACAGGATCTGACCTGGTTGGTGGGTTCTCTGAATCTCCCAGGACCATTAGGTCAGTGGTTCTGCTTCAATAATCAGTTTTATTAAATGTCAGGTCCTGGGTTGAGCCAAATTGGAGATTTTCCAGTGTTTTCTTTGCAGCAAGAGACCTCTATCTCCAGTTGAAACCAACAATGCTCAAGACAGTTCTGCTGAGCAAAAATGGGAATGCCCTGGGTGACAATGTGACAGCCCCCTCCTCAGTGCCATGAGACCTCAGGGCTCAGAGAACCTCATCCAGGCCGTTTGGATCTTTAGAATTTGCAAATAAAAAGAATTTGTCTTCAAGCTGCTCCACAACAATCCCAAGTTTTTTCTTTCTTCCCTCTCTCCCCTCAGGAAGAGCTCCCCAAATTTAAGAAGCTGTGCACCACAGAGCAGTGGTTTAGTTAATCACATAGAGTTTCTATGAGAAATTCTAGTCTGTCTTGTCCAGGTTGACAGAAAGAGGGATGTGGGTGGTCTCTGGGCAGGTGGGGGCAGTTTGGGGACAGCAAACCCTGGTCATGGGATATAGTGATGTTGGCTGGACTGTGCTAAGAGGGTGAGGAGCTGGAGAATGAGCAGGTCTCTGGTCTGTGCTGGTCCATCAGCTGGCACTCCTCTTCCTCTAGGATGCTGGTGGACAGGAGGGTTGGGGTCCTTTCTTCCTAAACCAGCCCAGTCTGTCCTCAGGAAGCCACGTCCCCACTGCTCCTTCTGTCTTCACTGCACCTCCCAGGGGAGGGCACCTTGCCTGCACCAGGGATGGGCACTGTGGGGTCCCATGGGCCAAGGGGACACAGGGACTTCCCAATGGTGGGCCCAAAAGGTGAACCCAAGACAGGTAAGTGTGTTCTCTGTGACTCCCTGCTCTGTCCCAAAAATGGTCACTGTTAATCAATATTGGTAGTGGTACTCCCCCAAGGGCCTTGTTGGCAATGTTATGGCCCAGATGGTGATGAGAAGTATTTGAGGAACTGATGTATTCCTAATAGATCCTTCCTAACTGGATGTCAGAACTGTCCATGTGGGAGGGGAAGCAAATGTCATCACCAAGAGCCCTTGTTAACACCTTAAACTATCAGTCATAGATGGCACCTGGGGCCCCTTCCTGAGTGGATGAAGAAAGAGTTCTATGCAGAGGCATGTCCTGGGGGGTCCTTGGGGAGGTGACACCTTTGGCCTGTCCTTGGGCCCAGCCTGGGGCAGAGGTTCCTGGAGCCTGGGTCAGGCAGGAGCCATGTGACCAGATCCCTGAGTCACCTTTTCCTCTCCCTCCATGGCTCCACCTGGCTGGGGCCCTGGACACCCACCAAGATCCAAAAGGATGTGACTCTGGTCAGTGGTGGGGCTGGGGGAGGGCTGAAGGTAATAGGGCCTCTGGTGGGAGGGGGATGCTATCTCCTCTGTGGACCCTGAGCAAGTCCCTGCTACTCTGTAGGCCTCGGTCTCCTGTGTCGGACATGGAGGAACATGATCCTATGCTCAGTCCTCACAGGGTTAATGAGGTTCAAAGGAGGAAAAAAATGTGTGGTGCCCTTGTTAGAGCTCCTAGAGGGGTGAGGGGAGATCAGTAATGACAGTCAAGTGACACTGATTCCTTAGGAGATGCCGACAGGCAAGGGGACTTCTCCTCCCTTTCCAGATGAAGAAAGAGGCTCAGGAAGGCTACAGCAGACCCCAGGTCACACACACAGGTAAGTGTTAGAACTGGGGTTGATCTAGAATGAGAGCATGCTGGAGGTGGGAGCAGCATAGGTACCAGGTGACTTGAGCCCAATGTCTAGGATCCAAGGTCAGGGACCTAGGGGGCCATGTGGGAGGGGAGTGTAGCCTCACTGACCCCCAGGAAGCCCAGTAGAGGCAGCAGCATGTGAGGGTGCCTGTGGGGGAGGGACCAGGAGTTAGAGGAGAGAGGCTCCTCCCTCTTAGCTAGAGGCCTCAACCAGAGAAGGGGACCCTCCTCTCCAGCCCTGCTCCTATGGTCACAGATCCTGGAATGCTGCATTGCCATGCCCAGGAGGAGGCTAGGAAGAGTTGGGTACAGGATGGATTTGAGGAGTGGAGGAGCAGGCATCACTTACTCTAGGGTTTGCCACAAGCTGGCCCTGAGAGGTGACTGGAGGGAGTCTGGAAGGGGAGGCTGCTAATGGTCATAGGCAGCTCCATGTGGGAGCCCTTGGGGGCCGGGGGGAGGCAAGAGGCCATTCTCCTCACCTTTCCAGGACTCGGTTTCCTCCTCTAGGAAATGGATGATGCTAATGATGGCTCCCATGGCAGGGACAAATGGGGTGCTGTTGATTGTCAGCACAGGGCCTGGTCACAGAGTGCAGTGGGGGCAGAGAGACAGGCTGTGATTCTGGGGAGCACCCTCAAGATACCCAGACTTTTGTATTAAGCCTTCAGATCTCGGAGAGTGAGCCCATGTCCTGTGGCAGATCACACTCCTGAGATCAGCTCAAGTGGGGCCCCTTTATCCAGTATGGGACACAGCTGGGATTCTCAGGGTGCACTGAGAACTTTGAAAGATGAGGTATGAATAGAGTGGGGTCCTGCAGAAGAGTACCATCGACCTGGTAATCCACAGGCATGCATGGACAGAGCCTCACCAATGAAAATACTAAAAGGCTTCCCATCTGGGTGGTAAGCAGTCACTGCTCTGAGCCACCCCGACTCCCCATCCCATGATCAGAAGCTAAAGGGTTACCACCTGATATGTGAAAACACGCTGTAAAAATAAGGGCCAGGTAAATTGCTTGGCACATCTGAGCTATCCCCCTCCTTTCCGATGGGTGCACCCAGACACACATTAGCCCTAGCTCTGCCCAGGAGGCCTTTTCAAGAGAACCTGAAGCTGAGTATAAATGCTGGTTCCTGGCAGCCCAGGCCCTATTTGACATCTGAGTGAGTTAATAAAGGAAAGTTGATAAGGCTGCGCTTTCCCTCCAAAGAGAAAGAGAAGTGCTAGCACCCAGGGTATATAGGGCCCAGAGGAAGGCCCTGGTATCTGAAGGGTTTCTCCTGCAGGACTAAGGCCTCTGAGAGGAGACCCAGTGTGTGGCAACATTTAATAAGTCTGTGGGTACAACTATGACAAAGGAGGGACTGCATCTGCTCTTCCAATGGCTGAAGTGCTCTGATAGTCAAACATATAAAGGGGCCCACATCTGCAGCAAAGTCTATCTCACCAGTCGTTTTTTTCACATTGATGTAAATATATACATTATATATTACATATATATAATATACATATATATCACTAGAACTCATTCAAAATAGCATGAAGAAGAAATATGCATAACAAGATCATGTTTTGTTTTTGTTTTTTTTTTTGATGTTGGTCCCTTTTCATAGCTGGTATTTATAACTACCTCTTCTTCCATCACCCACTTCATACCCCCTTTCTCTTCAGCAGACACCTCAGGTGGTCGTGGTTCTTTGCCTGGTTGGATGACCTGAACTTTCATTCCTGAAGGGTTTGGGCCATTAGTCGTCCTGCCTGGATTGGTTTTTGGTAGTTTTCCATTGACTCTAATCACAAAGGTTGGTGATAGTAAGAGATACCCTAAGGAATCTTCTGAATCTCAGACATGGACTCCCTACCTCCACTGTGGAGCAGCAGACCAGTTTCCACTTGGTCATCAGCATCAATCATCTCAGCCAGCACAAAATTCCCACTTTTTGCCTGTTGATTCAGAGGGACAGGGGGACCAAAGTGGCTGGGGGCAGTCTTGACTCCCAGTTCAGTGGAATCTAAGTGTCTCCTGGTCGAAGTTCAATTCCCTAGCCAGGGTAATTGGGCAAGAAAAGGAGATTAAAAGGCATCCAAATTGGAAAGGAAAAAGTGAAATTATTTCTGTTTGCAGATGATATGATCTTATATGTAGAAACCCCTAAAGATTACATACACACTCACATGTACAGGCACATACATGCGTGTGCATGTGCGTGCACACACACACACATACACACATACACACAAACTGAGCTAAGAAATGAATTCAACAAACTTGCATGATACAAAATCAAAATGCAAAAATTATCTGTGTCTATACACTAACGATGAACAATTCATAAAAGAAATTAAGAAAACAATTTCATTTACAGTAGAATCAAAAATAATAAAATTCGGAGTGACTCCATAGTGTAGTGGTTAGCACGTCTGCTTTACACGCCAAAGGTCCTGGGTTCGCACCCCAGGTGGAGCCACGGGCCAGGCTCCCCTTCTCCCCGCACCCCAGGTGCACCAGGAGTGTGGGAATAGATGCCCTACCTTCAGAGATCTAGTTCTTAAGGTAAAACAGCAACATCCATAGGTCAGAGGTGGAAGTGTGTGTGTGTGGCCGGGGGGAAATTAAAGAGGAAAGAAAAAAAAAGAATAAAATTCTTAGGAATAAACTTAAATAATGAGGCAAATAACTTGTACTCTTAGGACTACAAAATATTGCTGAAATTAAAGGAGACATAAATAAATGAAAAGACATCCCACGTCATGGATTGGAAGACTTAATATTGTTAAAATGACAACACTACACAAAGTGATCTACAGATTCAAGACAATTCCTATTAAAATCTCAATGATGTTTTTAGAATAGAAAATCTATCTTAAAATTCATGTAGAATCTCAAGGGACCTTATGTAGCCGAGACAATTTTGAAAAAGACCAAAGTTGGAGGCATCACACTTTCTAATCTCAAAATCTACAGTTATTAAACAGTAATTAAGTACTACAAAGCTATGATAAGTAAATAGTATGTTCCTGACATATGGACCAATAAAATAGAATCTAGAGATCAAGAAACAAACCTTCACGCATGGTCAAGTGATTTTCAGCAAGGATGCCAAGACCATTATATTGGAAAAGTGGTAAACTGAAGGTAAGGTGAGAGTTTTTCCATGAACATAGAGGCCAAGGCACAGTCTGTGAGAGGGCACTATTCTCTGAGGTGATCAGCCCTGGGTGGCAAGGCTAATTTGGATTAATTTGGCCATGGGAAAAAAAGTGTTTTATTCTTACTGGGATAGATACTCTGTGAATACAGATTTTTCTTCCCTGAATGCAATGCAATGCTTCTGTGAAAACTGTCACGCGTGGACTCACAGGTGTCTTATGCATGGTCATGGTGTTCCACACAGCATTGCTTCTGATAGGGGAACTCATTGCACAGGAAATGAAGTGTGGCAATGAGCAAATGCTCATGGGATTTGCTGGCCTTTCCATATTCCCCACCATCCCGAAGCAGCTGGCCTGATGAAACAGTAGAATGGCCAAGATATGGAAGCAACCCAAATGCTCATCAAGAGATGATTGGATAAAGAAGTTATGATTCATATACACAGTGGAATATTGCTCAGCCATAAAGAAGTGAAATCCTATCATTTGCAACAACATGATGGACCTAGATGTTATTATGCTGAGTGAAATAAATCAGAGAAGAAAAATACCATATGATTTCACTTATATGTGGAATCTAAAGAACAAAAACAACAAACTAATCAAAAACAAACAAACTCACAAATACAGAGGACAATCTGGTGCCTGCCTGAGGGGAGGCGGGTTTGGGGACTGGGAGGAAGGAATAAAGAGTTAGAGAAGTACAGATTGGTAGTTGATAGATGGTCACAGGGATGGGGAGCACAGCATAGGGAATGTAGTGAGTAGTAATGTAATGGCTAGGTGGAGAGCCAGATGGGTGATAGAGTAATGGGGGGGGGATCATTTCATAAACTATACAAATGTCAAACCAATATACTGTATACTTGAAACTAATGATAAATAAAAGAAAAATGTTTTCTCTTCAACTTTTGGGAAACATTTGAAAAGAATTAGTGTTAACTATTCTTTATATGTTTGACAGAATTCAACAGCAAAGTTATGTGGTCCAAGGCTTTACTTTGTTGGAAATTTTTTTATTACTAATTCAATATCTTTACTAGTTATAGGTATATTCAGATTACTAGTTTGTTATAATTCAGTTTTGGTAGGCTGTGTTTCTAGGAGTTTGGTTCATTTTATTTAGGTTATCCAGTCTTTTGGCATACAATTGTTTGTAGTACTCTTACAA
Source organism: Pteropus alecto (assembly GCF_000325575.1). Taxonomy (NCBI): domain Eukaryota; kingdom Metazoa; phylum Chordata; class Mammalia; order Chiroptera; family Pteropodidae; genus Pteropus; species Pteropus alecto. The sequence continues at coordinate 193,454 of NW_006435869.1, forward strand.
TCCTTTTTATTTATGTAGTATTAATAGTAATGCCTCCACATTCGTTTCTTATTTTAGCAATTTGAGTCTTCTCTCTTTTTTTCTTAATCAATGTAGCTACAGGTTTGTGAATTTTGTTGATCTTTTCCAAGAACCAACTTTTGTTGTTTTTCTGCATT
>NW_006435869.1:193645-224007 GCF_000325575.1 Pteropus alecto
ACATTTGATAGCTTTGAATTTAGTTTGAGCTCTTTTTTCTAATTCTTTAAGGTGTAAAGTTAGGTTGTTAATATTAGATATACAAATTTCAGATAAATGACTATTTACCTGAGATAATGTGCCAATTCTGGTTACACAGGTCATTATCAGTGACTGATATTTACCTTTTACCTTCTTGCTAAAGCATGAGATAAAAGTCTGCTAAAAAGTTCTTTGTTGATTCCAACACCAGCTTGTTGTAACTCTGCCAGAATCTCTCAGAGCAGTATTTTGACACAATGACTCTGAGCTCCTTTAGGGACATGAATCATGGACGCAGGATTACAGAGCTCTCTGTCTCAGCATGGGCTTGTCTCCTCCATGCTTCCTTTCCCACCCCCACACTCCCCCCACCTGCCCCTGAAGTCATGCTGGTCACAGGCCATGATGGAATCAAAGAGGTAAGGGGAAAAATATGTTTTACTTGTTTTTCACCAGGATGGAGGGAGACAGGTACAAAACCCCAGAATCGGGGGATGCCCAGAGCTCCTGGATGAGACTGAAATGATGACATGAAAACAAGGGGAAGCCAGAGCTATTCTCATCACAGTGACACCAAGGGTCAGGTCTCAGCATGGTGACTCTCTTTTAAGTACCTCCTTTATGATTCTAGCTGTGCCCTTTTTGGGCACACCTGCCTGGCACATACCCCACATTGTTTCCAGAGGTTGAGAGGCAGAGTAGTAGTGGGTGTACGCAGTGGCATACATGGGGAGAAATTGTCCTTACTGAGGGCAGAGCCCATAGACTCACTCTGCTCCATCTTCTCCTCAGCTCAGCTTAGATACAGGATTTTGTCTCTGTGTTGGGAATACCCTGCCATGTTGTTCTCTCTGATTTGTCTTTTCATATTCATGCAGCCTTTACATACTGCAAATGAGATGATTTATTGGAGCTGTTCTCAATACCTGTTTATAGAATACCTGAAACCAACTGTTTATAGAGCTGAGGACCTGATACTGGGTGGGTTTTTCTCCTTTACTTCCTAAACCAGGAACCAGACATACTCCGACTCTCTTTTGTGCTCAGGCCAAAACAAGTGACATCTGATATGTAAGTTCTTTATTGCCTGTGCACATGTATATGTTTAATCTCCCTGAAAATAATCTAAGGTATGCACAGAAATGACAGAAATGTAGACTGATGGATTCTGAACATTCTATCTTTTTCTGTCTCTCTTCTACATCTATTTAGTTAGTTTCATTTATTTTTATCAAATTTATTGGAGTGACTGGTTAATAAAATTATATAGGTTTCAAGTGTACAATTCAATAGTACATCATATGTATATTGCATTGTGTGTTCACCACCCAAAGTCAAATGTCCTTCAATCACCATATATTTGACCCCCTTTACCTTTATCTACCTTCCCCCGGTAACCACTAAACTATTGTCTGTCTATGAGTTTTTGTTTTTTTGTAATGTTTTTCTCCCCACTTTCTTCAAGACAGAGGAGAGAAATAAACATCCTTTGTGCCTACTCTATCAGCCTGATCTCTATGATCAGTCTCTGGAGGTCTTAGAATTAGTGAGACTGCTGGGACCCCCGTCCCTTCTGCTGCCAGGACCCATAGAGTGGGGATATAAGCATTTTGAGACACAGATGCCCCTGCCCTGGGGTCACTGTTAGGAGAAAGTGCCTCAGTCTGGGTGCCCACTGCTGACAAAGACATGTTAAAGTGTGCATCTTTGGAGAGCCCACATGTGTCTGAGGTCCACCACTCAAAACAAAACATGACCCACTAAACATTAATAATTTAATCCTGTCAGAATTGAGGCATTCTGCTCATTATCCTGGAAACCAGAAGATGGTTTCCAGGAAAATGGATAATTTTTTAGAGGAAGTTAATGCTCTTCACTATAATTCTCTTCTCTAACTTCTCCAGGAAAAATGAAAACACTGTCTTAAAATCTGGATTTCATCCAACTGTAGTATGCATGTCTCTAGTTAGCTTACAGCAGTGATGCTGAACTAGGGTTTTACCTCAAACAGTGTATGTTCTGTTTATGCTTTGTTGGTGGAAACAGTAGGTAGTGCTTCTGAACATTTGTCAACAAGCCCATGTCCTCAGAAGGGTGAGGAGAAGGTTGGAAGCTATGCACTTGGTTTCCAGGAGGTTTTCTTAGTAGTTCTTCTTGGGATTACTTAACACTAGTCATTTCAACCGGTGCCCCTCAGGACTGCTGATCTTTGGGGTTAGAATTTCAGTCTTGTTATTTTTATGACCTCTGTCTGCTTAAGCTTTGCTCTTTTTAGTTGTCACATTTTGCATTTCCTTCCCTCTTGGTTTCTTTCTCTATCTTTAACCAAAATGTGAAATGGAATATTTTATGGAAATTATTTTATGCATGTACATATCTGGTTTGGTGGAAGCTACTGATTATTTTCACTCCATCAGAGTTAGGGTGGCAGAAGGTGAAGATCAGAGGATAAAGAAACATCTCTGATCTCAGACATCGTGTATCAGGGGAAAAAGAGAACCTGTTTTGTCTATGAGGCCAGTGTGAGGTGAGGGTCGAGAGTTTTCAGTAATGTCACAAGACTTAGCTGCTCTATCTGCTGTCCTCCAGCCAGAGAAGTCTCTGCTGTCTCCATTCTGGGCGGAAGAGCTCTGGGCAACATGTGATTGTCAAGCTCTGGAACTTTCTTTTCCTAAATTTTGTGAGTTACAATGTGGGTACATACTGTCAACTTTATTCTGTAAACCATTTCTCATCCATAACAATATATCATGACCATAATTTAATATAAATAAATCTATGTTTACATTATTTTAATGTCTACAAATGTCTTTCATATAGATATGCCAATACTTACTTTCCCATTGCTACTGATTTTATATGACAGTAAATAAATGATTCTTTTTTTTTTTATCTTTTCAACTTAGTGGGCTGGTTTCTTTTTAAGTTTTTTTGTTGTTGTTCTGGCTTTATTGAAACATAATAGACAATTAGTTGCTCATATAAGTGATTCTTTTTAACAAGCTTTGAGCATTTCTCTGATTTAGATCATTGTTAGATCAAGAAATATGCACATTCATACAGATCTCATTATATGTGGCCTAGTACTTTCCGGGAAACTAGCACTTTACAAATGCCACTAACGAAGGGCAGGGTCATTTATTTCTTCAATCCTTTTTTGTTAAATATTATTTTTTTTACTTTTCAATTATAGCTGACATTCGATATTATATTAATTTCAGGTGTACAACATAGTGATTAGATATTTATTTAACTTATGATGAAATCACCTTGATAAGTCTAGTACCCATCTGACATCATACATAGTTATAACAATATTATTGACTATATTCCTTATGCTATACTTTACATCTCCATGATTACTTTGTAACTATCAATTTGTACTTCTTAATCCTTTCCTCTTTTTTACACACCCCCCCCACGCCCTCCCATCTGGCAATCTCAAAATGTTCTCTGTATCTGTAAGTTTGTTTTTGTTTTCCTTGTTTATTTTGTTCTTTAGATTCCACATGTAAGTGAAATCATATGGCATTTCTCTTTCTTTAATTTACTCCACTCAGCACAATACTCTCTAGGTCCATGTGTATTGTTGCAGATGGCAAGATCTCATTCTTTATTTTTATGACTGAGTAATATTCCATCGTATATATGTACCACCTCTTCTTTAGCCATTCATCCATGGGTGGACACTCAGGTTGCTTCCATTTCTTAACTACTGTAAATAATGCTGCAATGAACATATAGATGCACATGTCCCTTCGAGGTAGTGTTTTGGGTTTCTTCAGATAAATACCCAGAAGTAGGTTTGCTTGGTCCTTCTTTGTCTCTTGGTATAGCTTTTGTTTTAAAGTCTACTTGGTTTGGTATAAGTATTGCTACACCATATTTTTTTTGTTTCTGTTTTCATGAAATATTTTTTTTCATCCCTTTACTTTCAGTCTGTGTGTATCTTTCGATCTGAAGTGAGTCTCTTGTAGGCAACATATATAAAGGTCTTATTATCAATTCAGCCACCCTATCTTGGAGCATTTAATTCTTTTACATTTGAAGTAATTATTTATATATGTATAGTTATTGCCATTTTATTATTCACATTTTTTATCTTTTTTTTTCTTTCTTCTTCTTAAAGAAGTCCTTCTAACATTTCTTGTAATACTGGTTTGGTGGTGATACACTCCTTTAGCTTTTTCTTGTCTGGGAAGCTCTTTATCATTTCCTCAAGTTTTTACCAAACTTGTTATTCTACTTTGTTCATTATTTCAGAGGCACAAATATAATGGTGTTATTTTAATTTATGCTTCTTTGCCTATTAGTCTCAATACTGTCACCTATGTTTATAGGCGATTGTACGTATTTGTAAAGGAATGTGTAGGTTCATAGACTTTATCTTTAATGATATTTCTACCGGGGTGTTGGCTTTTTGCATTTTTATTCATAATATTCTTTTAAAACATTTTTTTTAGTTTTTTTTTATTGTCAAAGTATAATCGACATATAACATTATGTTAGTTTCAGGTATACAACATAATAATTCAAAATTTATATATGCTGTGAAATGATCCCCACAATAAGTTTAGTTAATAAATCTAGTTAATATTATCTTTGAGTAAAAATGATCTAAGCTCTTTGTTGTAGATTTGAAAATTATTAATCCACAGTTTCTGTTCTGTCATTTAATTCTGTAATGATGTGAAGAATTTAAAAAGTGTTCACATTTATGTAGTTAAATCTTTTATTTTTCTATTTTTGTTTATTATTTTATCTAACTCAGAAATTTATGTATATACTCCTATGTTGAATTTTTTATAATTTTTTTCAAGATATTCACATAACATAAAATTCAGCCTTTTAAAGTATATAATTTTATGGGTTTTGATATTTTCACAGTTGTGCAACCATTGCTGCTATCTAATTCTAGAATATTTTCATCACCCCCAAATGAAATTTCATACCCATTATCAGTTTCTTCTCTATCTATTATCTCTATAGGTTTTCTTGTTCTGGACATTTCATATAAATAGAATTATATAATATGTGGTCTTTTGTGAGTGGCTTCTTTCACTTAGTTTTTTTTGTTGATTTTTCTGTCTGGATAATCTATTCATTGTTGAAAGTGGGGTATTGAAGTCCCCTAGTATTATTGTATTGTTGTCTATTTCTCTCTTCTGATCTGTTAGTATTTACTTAATATAGTTAGGTGCTCTTATAAAGTAGGATGTAAGTAGTAAGTTTTTTTGGAGATACCCTTTATCAAGGTGAGGAAAGTCCTTTACTCCTAATTTGATAGTTTTATTAGTAAAGGATGTTAGCTCTCTGCTACACATTTATCTACTTCTATTCAGATGACCACGTTTTTTCTTTTTTATTTTGCTAATATGGTATATTATACATTAATTTTTCAATGTTAGAACAACCTTGAATTCCTAGTATAAACTTTATTAAGTTGCAATGCGATGTAATATTGTTGAAAATTGAAAGCTAAAATATCGTTAAGAAATTTTACATTTAAATTATTGAAAGAAGTTTGTCTGTATTATCATTTTCTTGTAATGTCCTTGTCTGGGTTGGTATTACAGGAATGTCGATTGAACAGAATAAGTCAGGAAGTATTGCACCTTCTGTTTTCAGAAAAAATTTTTGAAAATTTGGCCTGATCTTTATCTTAAATGTTTGGGAGAAGTCATAGATTTTCTTTTTTTCCAACCTTTAGATTCTAGGATACCTTTTACTATATCATATATTTTTTCTTTCTTGATACCTTGTTGTATTTCATTAGCTAAAATATTTCATGGAACAATCACATCAAGATTTTTCAGTGGAATGGGACAAAAATTATTTTCTTGTTATCCAAATTTGTGTCGTGGTTACTCTAGCCTCAAAAGAATTGTTTGGAGAGTCCAAACAATTTTATTTTCTGGCAAAAATTTTAAAACTTATACTTTACATATACCCTAAAGTTTATTAAAGACTTTTTGAAAAGCAATCTATCTGTGGGTTTGTGTACTGTGTGGAAAATTAAGTTACAAATCTAATTTTGTTGAAGTTTGTGATTCCTTCATGTTTTTTTTCCCTATTATGTGCAAGGTCATGAAGTTAACATCTGACAGATTAAAATTAAGGGAAAGATAATTAAACAAGTCAACTTGAAAGCCGACTTCAAATATTATATTTCAATGGCCAATAAAAAGGTTCCCTTTGTAAAAAACAAACAAAAAAACAAGATATAAGGCAAACGTTATTTTAAAAAGTGAATTTATTATTTCCAGTTTATGACATTTCTATTTTCTAATTAAATTTATTCAGATGATGTTGGTTAATAAAATTATATAGGTTTCAATTGTATAAATCTTACAAGTACAATTAATTAAGTGCATTTACATTGTTATTCAACTATCATCACTACCAATCTACAGAACTTTATTATCCCTACCTTAAACTCTGTAGCCACAGACAATAGGTGCCCACTCCCTATCCTCTATGTCCCTTGTAAACACTATTGTACTTTCTGTCTCTGTGAATTTAACTCTTCTAGATATCTCAGATAAATAGAATCATACAATATTTTTCTTTCTGAGTCGTGTATTTCACTTAGCATAGTGCTTTCAAGATTCATGCAAGTTGTAGCTTGCATCAGAAATTTCATTCCTTTTCAAGGTTGAATAATATTTTACTATACGTATAGACCGCATTTGGTTTATTTATTCATCCAACAATAGACATTTGCGTTTTTTCCACCTTTTAGTTATTGTGAGTAATGTTGCTACGAATCTCATATAAATATTTATTCAAGCCCTGTTTTCAATTCCTCTGGATATACATCTAGAAGGGGAATTTCTGAATCTGGTAATTCTATGTTTATTTCTTTTTAGGAACAGCTATGTTGTTTTCCACAGTAGCTGCACCATTTATGCTTCCACCAATACATTACATTCTCACCAGCTATGCACAAAGTTTTCAATTTTCTACGTCCTTACTAACACTTTTTTTTTAATATAATATCAATCCTGATGGGTGTAAAGTGGTATCTCATGGTTTTGATCTACAGTTTTGTAACAATTGCTGCTGTTAAGCATATTTCATATATTTATTGGCCATTTGTATATGTTTTTTGGATGAACGTATACTCAAGTCTATTGTTTATTTTCAACTTAAGTTATATTTTTTGTTGTGGAGTTGTAGGAGTTCCATATTTATCCTGGATATTAATCCAGATATATGATTTACAAATATTTTCTTTCTTTTGCTGGGTTGCCTTTTTACTTTCTTGATACTATACTTTGATGCACAAAAGGTTTTAATTTTGATGAAGCCTAATTTACCTGTTTTCTATTTTGTTGCTTGTACTTGTGGTGTCATACCCAAGAAATTATTGCCAAACTCAATGTCATGAAGTTTCCCCCTGTTTTTTACTTAGAGTTTTACAGTTTTAGCTCTTATGTTTAAATCTTTGATCCATTTTGAGTTAATTTTTGTGTATGATGTAAAGTAAGGGTTCTTTTTTTTTTTTTTTTTGCATATGAGTATCTAAATTTCCTGGCAACATTGGTTGAAAAGACTACCATTTGAATGGTTTTGGAATGTTGTTGAAAATCTTTTGACTACATATGCTAGGGTTTCTTTATGGGCTCTCTATTCTAGTCCATTAGTTTAAATAAATGTTTGTCAGTCTGCTGATATCACACTGTTTTGATTATTGTAGCTTTGTAATAACTTTTTAAAACAGTAAGTGTAACTTCTCCAACATTTTTTTTTTTTTAATTTGTTTTGGCTATTCAGGATCTCTTGGGATTTCATATGAATGTTAGTATGTTTTTCTATTTCTGCTAAAAATATTTTGGGATTTTGATAGGGATTGCATTGAATCTGTATATTGCTCTAGTCATCTTGACAATATTAATTCTTCATTTCATGAACATGGAATGTCTTTCCATTTATTTGTGTCTTCTTAATTTCTTATAGCAATATTTTATATTTTTTTATGTATAAATCTTTCACTTCCTTGTTCAAGTTTATTTCTAAATATTTCACTCTTTTTGATACTATTGTAAGCGGAATTGTTTTTTTTAATTTTCTGTTTGTTCTTTTTTTAGTGTAAATAAATGCACTAGTTTTTGCGTATTGACTTTGTATTCTGTACATTCGCTGAATTTATTTATTAGCGCTATCAGTTGTTTTGTGAGAGTGCGTGCATGTGTAAACTTTAGGGTATGCTACATATGACACCATGTCATATCTGAACAGAGATAATTTTACCTTTTCCTTTTTTGATATGGCCACCTTTATTTCTTTTCATTTCCTAATGCTCTGTCTGTAACTCTCAATAGTATGTTAGACAGAAGTGACAGAAGAGGGCATTCTTGTCTTGTTCCTCACTTTACTGGTAAAGCTTTCAGTCTATTACCATTGGGTATGATGTTAGCCATGACTTTTTATATGCATTCTTTATTATGTTGAGGAAATTTTCTTCTATTCCTAGTATACCGAGATTTTTTTTTTTTTTTGTCATAAAAGAGTGCTGAAATTTTCAAAGATTTCCTGCATCGATTGAGATAATTGTGTGTTTTTTTCCTGCCCATTTCCTCTTCTTTTCAACTCTGGGACTTCCACAACGTGTATATTGATCAGCTTGTTGGTGTCCCAGAAGTCCTTTAGTCTATATTCACTTTTCCTCATTGCTTTATCTTTCTGCTCCTCATGCTCAATACTTTTTAAAAAGATTTTTATTAAAATATAGCTAATATAGAATATTATATTAGTTTCAAGTGTACACCATAGTTATTTAACATTTATATACCTAAAGAGTGATCACTATGGTAAGTCCAACAATCATCTGACACTGTACAATGCTATCACAATATTATTGACTATATTCTCCTATGCTGTACATTACATCCCCATGACTTACTTGTTATACCTGGAAACCTGAACCTCTTATTTCCCTTCACCTTTCATGTTTTAAAATTTTTTCAATTAAAGTTGACATGCAATATTATTTTATCTTAGTTTCAGCTGTACAGCACATTTGTATAATTTATGAAGCGATCCCCCTAACTAATCTAGTACCCACCTAGCACTATATATAGTTATTGCAATATTGACTATATTCTCTATGCTATACTTTACATCCCCATGATTATTTCATAACTACCAATTTGTACTTCTTAATCTCATCACCTTTTTCACCTCGGCCCCTAACTCCCCTCCCATCTGGTAACCATTGGCTTGTTCTCTGCATCTATGATTCTGTTTTATTTATTCATTTATTTGTTCTTTATATTCCACAAAAAGTGAGATCATATGGTATTTGTCTTTCTTTGATTTATTTCACTTATCATAATACCTTCCAGGTCCATCCATGTTGTCACAAATGGTAAGATTTTATTCTTTTTTTATGGCTAAGTAATATCGATTGTACATATACACTTCTTTTTATCCAATCATCTATTGATGGACACTTAGGTTGCTTCCATATCTTGACTATTGTAAATAATGCTTCAGTGAACATAGGGGTGCACATATCTTTTCGAATTAATGTTTTGAATTTCTTCAGATAAATATTCAGAAGTGGAACTACTGGGTCATAAGGTAGTTCTATTTTTAAGATTTTAAGGAAACTCTGTACTGTTTTCCACAGTGGCTATACTAATTTGTAATCACACCAACAATGCAAGAAGGTTTCCTTTTTTCCATATCCTCGTCAACACTTGTTGTTTGTTGATTTATTGACGATGACCATTCTGACAGGTGTAAGGTGATATTTTATTGTGGTTTTAATTTGCATTTCTCTGATGACTAGTGATGTTGAGCATCTTTTCATATTAGCCATCTATTAGCCATTCTATTAGCCATCTGTATGTCCTCTTTGGAGAAATGTCTGTTCAGGCCCTCTGTCCATTTTTTAATTGGATTGTTAATTTGTGTGTGTGTGTGTGTGTTTAGTGGTTTTTTTTTTTTTTTAAATAAATTTGGGTATTAACCCCTTCTTAGATATGTCAATGGCAAATATTTTCTCCCATTCGGTGGCTATCTTTTCATTTTGTTGGCAGTTTCCTTTGTTATGCAAAAAATTTTAGTTTGATGTAGTCTCATTTGTTTATTTTTTCTTTTGTTTCTCCTACCCAAGGCGACATATCAGAAAAAAAAATATTACTAAGAGCAATGTCAGAGAGTTTACTGCCTATGTTTTCTTCTAGGTGTTTTATGGTTTCGGGTCTAACATTTCAGTCTTTATTCCATATTAATTTATTCTTGTATATGTTGTAAGAAGGTGGTCTAGTTTCATTTTTTTTAAATGGATCTGGCCAGTTTTCCCAACACCATTTATTGAAGAGACTGTCTTTACCCCATTGTATATTCTTGCCTCTTTTGTCATAGAATAATTGACCATATAGTCACAGGTTTATTTCTGAGCTCTCTATTCTGATCCATTGAGCTACATGTCTGTTTTTATGCCTGTACTATGCTCTTTTGATTACTATAGCCCTGTAGTATAGTTCAATATCAGATATTATGATTCTTTCAACTTTGTACTTTTTTCTCAAGATTTCTATGGCTGTTCAGGGTCTTTTATGGTTTCAGGTAAATTTTAGGTTTATTTGTTGAAGTTTTGTGAAAAATACCATTGGTATTTTGATAAGGACTACATTAAATCTGTACATTGCTTTGGGTAGTATTTGATGATGTTAATCCTTTGCATCCATGACCATGGTATATGCTTCCACTTATTTGTATCTTCTTCAATTTCTTTTCAATGTCTTATAACATTCCGAGTACAAGTCTTTTATCTTTTTGGTTAAATTTATTCCTAGGTATTTTACTTTTTTGATGCAATTATAAATGGGACCTTTTAAAATTTTCTCTTTCTGATAATTCATTATTGGTCTATGCAACCAATTTCTGAATATTAATTTTGTATCCTCCTGCTTTACTGAATTCATTTATCATTTCTAATAGTTTTTTGGTGGAATCTTTAGGGTCCTCTCTATATAGTATTATGTCATCTGCAGATAATGATAGTTTTACTTCTTCCTTTCCAATCTAGATGCCTTATATTTTTCTTGTTTGGTTGTTATGGCCAAAACCTCCAATACTATGCTGAGTAAAAGTGGTGAAAGTGAACATCCTTGTCTTGTTCCTGATCATAAGGAAAACGCTTTTAGCTTTTCCTCATTGAGTATGATGTTAGCTGTGGTTTTATCATATATGGCCTTTATTATGTTGAGATATGTCTCCTCTACTCTCACTTTGCTGAGAGTTTTTATTATAAATAAATGCTGGATTTTATCGGCTGTTTTTTTCTGCATCTATTGATAGGATTATATGATTTTTATCCTTTATTTTGTTTATGTGATGTATCATATTAATTGATTTGCCAACATTAAACCAACCTTGCACTCCAGGAGATAATCCCACTTAATCTGATGTATAATTTTTTGAATGTATTGCTGAATACAGTTTGCTAATATTTTGTTGAAAATTTTTAGATCAATGTTCATAAGAGATATCAGCCTATAGTTTTCTGTATTCGTAATGTATTTGTCTGGTTTTCAAGTCAAGGTAATGGTAGCCTCATCAAAGGAGTTAGAGAGCCTATCCTCTTCTTAAAATTTTTGGAATAGTTGTAGAAGCATAAGTGTTAATTCTTCTTTGAAAGTTTGGTAAAATTCAGCTATGACACCGTCTGGTCCAGGACTTTTGTTTTTTGGGAGGTTTTTGATTACTGTCTCTTTCTTTCTTTCTTTCTTTCTTTTTTCTTTCTTCCTTTATGATGTCTTTGTCTGGCTTTGGAATCAGGATAATGGTGGCCTTGTAAAATAAACTTGACAGCCTTCCATTCTCTTGAATTTTTTGGAATAGTTTGAGAAAGAAATTAGGTTAATTTTTCTTTGACTGGTAAAATTCAACTGTGAGACTATCTAGTCCAGGACTTTTGTTTTTTGGGAGTTTTGGATTACCGATTCAATTTTGTTAGTGGTAATCAGTCTGTTTAGATTTTCTGTTTCTTCTTGATTCGGTCTTGGATTCAGTATGTTTCCAGGAATATATCCATTTCTTCCAAATTGTCCAATTTGTTAACATGTAATGTTTGTAGTAATTTCTTACAATTTTTTGTATTTCTGTCATGTCAGTTGTCACTTCTCCTCTTTCATCTCTAATTTTATTAATTTGGGTCCTCTCTTTTTCTTGATGAATTCCATTAAAGTCATATTCATTTTGTTTATCTTTTCAAAGAACCAGCTCTTAGTTTCATTGATCTTTTGTATTGTACTTTTTAGACTGTATCTTATTTATTTTTGCTCTGATCTTTATTATTCCCTTCCTTTTACTCTCTTTGAGCTTTGTTGGCTGTTCTTTTTCTAGTTCTTTTAGGTGTAGGTTTAGATTGTTTGAGATTTTTCTTGTTTCTTGAGGTAGGCTATGAATTTCCCTCTTAGGACTGCTTTGGCTGTGTCTCATAGATTTTTGGGGGGGCGGGGATTTTTGGGGGATTCATTGCGTTTTCATTTTCGTTTGTCTCGCAGTATCTTTTAATTTCTTCCTTGATCTTATTGTTAATGCATTCATTATTTTTTTTGTTGTTTGTTTTTTGAAAATTCATAGTTATAGCAAAGGGTTTGGTACTACATCAAAAACAGGCAAAAGTTTCTATAATTTTTATTTATTGTTTAGGATACTTTGAAGTTATTTATGTAACTGTTTTTAAAACAAATAGTTGTAAAGTTACTTCTATTTCAGAGATGTTTTCACTTCTGTTCTAGAGACATCTACATTTCAATCGGAATTTCCAGAGATGGAAAAACAAGATATTTCTCATAGGAAAATTTCAATCCTAGGGAAAAGGAATAAGACAACTTCAGGATCTGGAGCTTTGTGTCATACTGAAGCACTAACAGAAAGGTGGTCATCTCTTGCAGGAGGCCAGCCCCAGTTTTATCATAGGGTCCCAGGACATTCCTGTTTTCTTACTCAGAGTGCAGGGTTGTGATCAGCACAGTTGGTCCTGGCAATCAGAGGTTGGAAGCAGATTTCTTGACAGACAGCTTATTATATCAAAACGACATCCTTCCCCTTGTTTTTCTTCTATATTAAATCATTTTAACCGAAAATAACACAAGCTAGTAATGTATCGAAATGTAAAATTATTATTAAAATATATACTAATGTAATATTAATAAATAAATGTGCTCTCAAGAGTTATTGCACAGGTATTGATTGGTTGCTGAGGATTAAAAAATAAAACAGTTCTTACTTAAAAGTGTTCACAGATTAGTAGGAATCAACTCATGTTGAAATAATGGATCTTAATACACAGCAAAATTTAAAAATAATTGTTTTGCAGTTTTTTATTCATTTCTTTTTTTTTCAGTTAAATCTAAGTAAAAGTATACTTCTATTTTTGTAAATGCTATTATTAAACAAATTACATATCAATTAACAGAGAAATATGTGGCATTATTTTTCCTAAGGTTAGCAGTGGTCATCTGAGAGATGCTTGCATTATTTTGAAAGTAAGCATGTATTAAAAAAATAAAAATGCTAGAACGGTAGATTCAATAATAACTTTCAGCCACAAGAACTAAAACAGAAAAGGTGTGATGTGCCATACACAAATGAAACCATTAAAATTAGCCCAGCACTAGAAGTTCCCCGCAGAAATGTTCCTAAATGATTTCTGGCACGACTGTTGCCCCCGTCTAGAAAGCAACCTAAATGGCAGCGTCTCCTGTTTAAATATTTCATTCCTAACTGCCAGACCCACAGAAACTCTACTGGTGCTCAAGTTCTTCCTTTCATCTAGAAACACTCTAGACCACAATCAACTAAGTTGGAGAAGCGATCTGATTGGCTAAGAAATGGATGATGCAAGGTTTCTCAAGCTCACTGAGAATCGGCCTCCCGAAGACTGGTTCAGATACCGCTTTCCCATTGGTCCTGAAGGCAAGAAGGCAGGGACACTTGCCTAAGTTGACCTCTGGTGGGAACCGTGAGCAAAGATGGCGGCGGCCGGATGTTGCAGGTTTGTGCTCCGCAGTCCGGGGCTGTCATTGCATACCGCGACAGAGGCCACCGTCAGCACTCCAGAAATAGTCGGTCCAGATGTTGCCGCAAGCCATCACACGCTACCCACCGATTGTGGCCTCCCTGACTGCCAAAAGCAAGGTGCCTGGGCAGTTGTAAGTGGAGCAGTGGCAGACGATGGTGCACGCGGCGGAGTCTATGGACGAGGAGATGCGAATCCGCACCAAGACGCAGTTCATGAAGTATGTCCTTTACCCGCAGACCTTGGCCTTGAATGCAGACCGCTGGTATCAAGGCTTCACCAAGACCCTTTCCTATCCATTCTGCCGGTGAGGAACCAGAGCACCCCCGGCCTTGGACGTGGGCCCTGCCTCTGGTGTACCCTTTCATTCTTTAGTAGCATGTTATTTAGCAGGCTGCATAGTTTTAATTGCCCTATCTTTAAGTTTGCCGATTCTTTCTTCTGCTTGCTGAAATGTCGTGATGAACCCTTCTAGTGAATTTTTCAGTTTGGTTATTGTATATTTCAGCTCCAGAATTGCTATTTAGTTCCTTTTTATGATTTACTTTTGTCAGTACTCTCATTTTGTTAATATTGCATTTTCATGATTTGTCCATATTTCCCTCTAGGTCTTTATAATAGTTGTTTTAAAGTATTTTTCTAATAAGTTCAATGTCTCTGCCTTCTCAGGGATGCTTGCTGCCAATTTTTGTTCTGTCGAGTGGCCATATTTTCCTGTTTCTTTGTATGCTTCATGATTTTTCTTTTATGTTGAAATTTGAAGAAACTGAGCATTTGAAGAAACAGCTACCTCTCCCAGTCTTTGAAGACTGGCTCTGTGCTGGGGCAGTACTTCACTGATTTGCTGTGCATGTTCTTAGCCTTGGATCAGCCCTAGTTGAAAGCTAAAGGTCTTCTCAGGCCTTTTCTGAGCATGCATCTTTCCAAAGTCTGAGTGTGGCTTTCTTGGTTTCCCCATATACATAGCTGTTTTTGAATGTCTTAATTTTCCAAGGAGTCTCACCCAGGCTTCCCTCAGGGTCTTCGATAGTCTCTTGTATGTCTCCACTCATAATTTCTTGCCTTAGGCATCTGTGGGCCTGTAGTCCTGAAGCTTTTATGAGAAGTGGCTGACTGGTACTTTCCCCTGATTGAGACCCTAGTTAGGTGAGACATACACCAGTCCTTCAGGTGGCCTCCAGACTAGATAAGACATTGAAAATAAGGTCTGCTTTACTCTCTCTGGTTCAACATAGGGAACTGGGAGCTGCTGCCTTCTAAAGAAGAAGACTGCATTGAACTTTGGTGGGGATGGAGGAAAAACAAGTGAAAACACCATGAAATTTCCCACTGTTTGAATGTGGGTTTTCTTAACTGGGTGTTTGGTTGGTTGCTATAGACTTCTGACTGTTTTCCAGAGCTCCTATACGATTATTTTAGCCAGTTTCTGCATTTTTGTTGCTTCTTGTTTGTTTGTTTTTATATTTCTTTGAGGGAATGAGCACTTGGTATATCCCAGTTCACTATTTTGTTGACATCACACATACAATTTTATAATCACTATTGCTACCATATTATGGCATTATCTTGCCTGACTTTGCTCATCTTCTTAGGATCAACTATGGCAATAATTCCAATGGATACTTTTCTTTAACATCCCTTGTTGAATGAAACAGCCTCAACCTACGATCACAGTGGATCGTTCTAAAATTTATCATGTAATGTAACATGTAAAATTAAAATCATAAAAATATACTTTTTCATCTCCAAATGATAAGTACAGAGCGAATATACATAAACTGTTATAGAAATATTTTATTCCTTTATATACCATGTCCTGAACACTGTGCAATGTACTAATTGTACATATGTGCAAAATATGTACTATATGTGCATAATTTAATAAGACCACAGTCTGGCCTTTCCGATGTTTATAATATAGTACTGAAAAGTAAAAAAGGAAAGACACAGCATTCTAAGAAAAGCCACAGTCTTAAAGAGATTATATGCCAAAACGAAATGCTATCATTAAATATGAGTGAAATATGGATAGATTAATTAAATAAAAAATAAAGTTTTAAAAATCTCTTTTACATGAAGTTATTGAAGGATTTGCAATACCAAAATAAGAGTGTGAACCAAGAAGAAATTCGGGAGCAAAAACACAAGACCCACAACACAACATAAACATGTTCGTGTATCTACAACATGTTGCTGGAAAAATTAAGTCAATATCCAGGAGCCACCATTAATTCTATGAAGAGAAAATAGGTACCTGGGGAAAAGAGATTTGACTGAAAATTGCACTTTGAGGATTTTAGAATTTTGTACCATTGTATAAGTAAAGACCTATATATGGCAGGAGTCAGCCAATTAGTACATGTTTTCTTAAATAAAGCTTAATGGAAAACAGTCATGCTTGATCATATACATATTGTTCATGTCTGCTTTTTTTTACATTACGGTAGCAGAGATGAGTAGTTATAATAGACACCCGATGGCATGTGAAGCCTAACATATTGAGTGTCTTCAGTTTACAAAGTTTGCCCATACATCCTTTAAGGAGTAGATGAATGGTAGTAAAAATATTACACCCCACCCTTCAATGATATGATTAAAATATTAACTCCTCTACTATGTCAATAAGAATTCATTTTTTAATTTGACCAAATATTTTTTAATATTTATATAGAATATAAATGTACAGAAAATCAAAGAAAAATGAAAAGTAGAATGAGGAGAAACTTTTTCTACTGGACATTAAGATATATATACCAGAAAAAAGAAACCAGTAAAAATTAGGATAGTGACAAAGTTAGGATGTCCCAGGAGAGCTACATAGTCTCTTCCTTTCAAACTGAATGTGAAAAAGGAAAACTTTCACCTCGATTTCTCTGTGCAAATGTTAATCTGTACAAGGCTTATCATGAAGAAGACAATGGGGACAATACAGAAAAGTGGAAGAAGCCGTATCCTTGGTGACATCCCTGAACCACAGGATGAGTCAACTGAGACCAACTACATGCTGAAGATCAAGTTTGAATAGATTTGGTCTTATCTGCACCTGAAAGTATTGTACCTTAGTTTTAATTTGGTGTGTCTGAATATTATATCAGAGGACATTAATATGCACAATGACAGCAAAGGTGACAATATTTAAATGTGGTAAATATGAAGAAATGGTGAAAATAAAATGCTAAGTCTGCTTTTTCACCAGATGCAGAGCAGTGTCAGCAATGCCCAGCCCAAGAGTATTAAAACAATGAAGAAATCACTGTTTCTCCAAGGTTGTGACCTTCATGGCCTTTGAGGATTTCTTAGGGATGGCTCTGGCCTGCAGAATTCTATGCTTCTCTGTCATCACAGCTGTGGTTTTGTGGCTCTTTGTGACGCACTGAGACACCTCCATAGTCAAGGCCAATAACTGGGCTCTCAGCTACATCCTGCTCATTTCCTTCCTCTTGGGCTTCCTCTACTCCTGACTCTTCATTGGCCGTCCCAACAAAGCCTCCTACATTCTCTGAGAGATCACATTTGGAGCTGTATCACTATTGCTGTTCTGGTCAAAACCATTACCAGGATCTGGCATTCAAGGCCATGAAACCAGGAACAATGAAATGCTTGCTGGTGTCAAGAGCTTCTAACTGTGTCTTTCCCATCTGCTCCCTGATCCAACTGATTATCTGTGAGATTTTGCTGGCAACCTCTCCCCCTTTAATTGACATAGGCACACATCCTGAGCCCAGAAACCTCATCATCATGTGCAACAAGGGCTCAGTCACTGCCTTCTAACTGTGTCCTGGGACACCTGGGCTCCTTGGTCATAAGGAGTTTCTCTTTGGCTTTCCTGGCCCAGAACCTACCTGACATTTGGCATGCTGGTGTTCTGCAGTGTCTGAGTTGCCTTCCTCTGCATCTACTACAGCACCAAAGGCAAGATCATGGTGGCCATGGAGATCTTCTCAATCTTGGCTTCCAGCACTGGATTACTAGGCTGCATCTTTAACCCAAAGTGCTACATCGTTCTGATTAAACCTGATAAAAAATCTTCAAAAGGTTTAAGGAATAAAATACATCCCAGGGGAAATAGGCATTCAGGTTCTATCTCATAAGTCTCTCACATTTTTAGGCTTTTGAACAATAGATCACTCAGCTACATAATATTGTATGTTTATTTATTCAGATATTAGAAAACAATGAGAAATGATTTATCTCTGTTTATCAAGATAGTCTTCCCTCTATTTTTAAAATTTCTTGTCTACGACTACCTTCAGCAATAAAGACTCACAAATCAACTTTCTAGCTCAAATTAATGGCTATACTCAAAGCTTTTGCTATTGAATCTACCCATTTCTTCCATCATTAAGTATACACTAAGCACATCCTCTATTGCTTCAGGAACTCCTCTATTCTGAAAGACTCATTTCATAACTAAGAACTTTTCAGACCATCCTTTATTTTAACTTTTCTGTTTTGTCAAGTGACAGTGCAATTTATATTTGAGTAAAATATCTGTTATATATGCTTTTTACATGTTTTATTCTCTTTTAGAGGTTTTAAATGTTAATTTTAGCTTTAAAAAATATTCAGTTTTTTTTTCTGGAAGCATAAGCTAGCCATTTTTTTAAAGATGTAATATATTCTCCAGTCATTTAAAATCAATTTCCAACTTACTTGAAATGCTAACCTCATCAAATACAAAGCTTCCACTTATACAAGGAATTGTTTCTGGAATCTTGGTATCCCTCTTCAATTTCTTGGGTATTTTTTTCGTGCATGACAAACATTAGAAGATGTTTTGGTATATTACTTTTTCCATATCCTCCCTCATGGTCCCTTTTTTCTCTAAAAATTTCTTATTTAGCTTTGAAAAATTTTCCTTCCCTGTAAATTTGAAAATCAATATCTTCGCTTTTTAAAAATTGTGTTATGGTTCTAACATTATTACATTAAATCAAATACTTGGGTGAAAATTGGCTCTTTGCAATATTGTAATCATTGATAAATATGGTATATCTCTATTTAATCAGAGGTTTTATTCCCTTTCATAATGCTTTGTCATTTTTATTTTATTTTCTCTATTTACATGTATTAAAATTCATTAATTTATTATTTTTATTATTACCTTCATTCTGACAGCTTTGAGTTATTTTCCTCTTTTTTTAATTCTTGAGGTGGAACCTTATATTATTGATTTCAGACATTTTTTCTAATGTAGGTATTTAGTGCTATAAATTCTTTTCCTTAGGAACTATTATTTTCATCGCATTAATTTTGATATGCTGTATTTTCATCTTTTTAAATTTTTATCTATTTAAAAATTTTCTTTGCCTTTCTTTGTCCTACCTAACCCTGTCTACAGGGGTTTGTTTCCTTGGGCTGGGAATGCGAGGAGGGATGAGGATGGTGCCCACAGGAAACAGTTTGCTCTTTAAAGGGCTCATCCACCTGAAAAGGAAGAAGGGACCTCTGCTTGGGCCTGAGAACTTGGAGCAAGATGTTGAAATGCCCAAAACATGACGGCTAATATATGATAATATATGTATAGAGTCTTAGGGGAAGAAGAAAAATGGGAGAGATGAAGGAAATTATTGCTTTTCTTACCAAGTAGGTAATGAAATCTTAAGATCATATCCTAACACTGCCCTTTCTGCAAATGATGGCAGGGGGCAGGGACCAATTCTAAGTAGAGCCAAAGAGAAATAGATTGAGAGTGACAGCAAACCTCAGACAGGACGATTGAAGGTTTGTTAAAATCTCCCCACCACATGGTGTTCCCTATGGGCCCAGTGCCTCTCCCTTTCCTCAAGATCAAAATGTCCAACCTCAGGGGATGCCAGGGTTCAGCTCTCCCATAATGCAACCCACTAACACGCATGGGCCAGAAATACGCACAGTGATCCCAGTGACAAGAATGGAGATATATAGGCAAGGCAGCTGAAGTTTGGCAGCCAGCATTACTGGATGGAAAATAGCCACAGACACACCAGCAGCCTCTCCCACTCCACCCCACCCCACCCACACCCATCCAGGTTGATTCAAGAGGAGGCAGCACAGCACTGTGTCTGGCTACTGGGGCATTACTGGGACATCAGGAGTTCTTCAGAGGCTCAGAACCCCATCACTCATCACATTCTCTCATGAGGGTGGAGCCCTAGGACCAAGGCAACCTGGTCAAAGAAGAGACACGCACCTCCCCAGGGTATAGAGAGATTTCTATTTTTATTTATTTTATTTTATTTTATTTATTTTATTTAGTTCATCATCATTATTATCTGTAGGAGAGTTACTTCACCACAAGCTGCATTGTCATTAACAGAAATAGAACTCCATGTAATTCACCTTAATATGCATGATGTTGAGTATTTTCCTCATGTAGCTATCTAAGCATTAAATATAATTAAAAATTTCAAAGAATTCTGTATGTCATAAGAGGAACTTATGACTGTATGATAAAAGAGTATTGAGATTTACTCCCCAAACTCCATTCGTAAGCTTAATAAAATTTTACATGAAAGACAAGGCAAATACTTTGATTAAAAACCTCAGAAGCAGGCACATATGGGATAGTTTGCAGACATTTGTCTAGTTGTTTGGGGAACAGCAAGATATAAAGCTGGGGCAAATTGGTGGAGGATTTTAATGCTAGACAGTGGCATTCTAAGTTATTTTAAAGACGGCATGGAGACCATGAAGGATTTTGAGCAGAGTGTTTGATTGACATGACATTAGTAATATTTTGGATTAATTCAAGCAGACCTGGTTGAGGAAAGAATTAGCGATATCAAAGACAGAAATCTGGAAAGGCACAGATGGAAGAAGAGAGAGACTTGAGAGTGAAAAAAATGAAAGAACTCTACAAGAACTATCTGACTCCATCGGAAAAAACAATATAAGAATAATGGGTATACCAAAAAGAGAAGAAAAGGAGAAGGGAACAGAGAGCTTAATCAAACAAGTAGTCAACAAGAATTTCCCAAACCTATGGAAATAATGATTCTTGAATCTAAGAAGCAAACAGAACACCTAATTATCTCAATCCAAAAAGCCCTTCTCCAAGACACACTGTATTAAAACTGTCAAAAATTAATGACAAAGAATTTGCAAGGTAGCCAGAGAAAAGAAGATGGTAACCTGTAAAAGAAACCCCATTAGATTATCATCAGACATTTAAGCAGAAACAAGTTAGGAGGAAGTAGAATCAGATATTCAAACTATTGAAAGAAAGAAATTACCAGACAAGAATAATATATCAAGCAAAGAATTCTCTTTTAGATATGAAGGAGAAATAAAGACTTCCAGACACAGAAGCTGAAGAAATTTTCCACCATAGGCCTGCACTACAGGAAATACTGAAGAAGTAGGGGAGTGGCGGGTCATTCTACCAGAAACAAAAGAAAAAAAAAAAAAAACCTAGGAGTAAGATTTCTAACAGACAGAAACAGAAAATTGCAACCCTTGTTAAGAGGAGAGTATTATAAACTTAAATATTACATAATGGTTAAAGGTAAAAAAAAAAAAATTAAAGAAGAAAACAATAGCTACTGCAATTCAGAAATGAACTCACAAAAATGACCTTATTACCTAAAGCATTATACAGATTTAATGCAATCCCCATCAAAATCCCATCAGCATTTTTAAAGAAATAGAACAAAAAAGCATCAGATTTGTATGGAAGCACAGAACACCAAAATGCCAAAGCCATCCTGAGAAAAAAGAAGAGACTGGAGGCCTCCCTCTGCCTAACTTCAAATTATACTACAAAGCGACAGTAATAAAAATGGCATGGTCTTGGCAGCAAAACAGACACATGGACCAGTGGAACAGAATCAAGAGTTTAGAAGTAAACTCATATTTATATGGACAAATAATTTTTGACAAAAAAGTTAAAAACATACAGTGGAGAAAGGAAAGCGTCTTCAATAAATAGTGCTGGGAAAACTGGAAAGCCACCTGCAAAAGAATGAAACTAGACTGTTGTCTGTCACCACACACCAAAATTAACTCACAATGGATTATCGACCTGAATATAAGACCTGAAACAATAAAATACATAGAAGAAAACATGGGAACTAAACTCTTGGACCTTGGACTCAAAGAGAAGTTTATGAATTTGACCTCAAACACAAGGGAAGTAAAAGCAAAAATAAATGAAAGCAACTACATCAAACTAAAAAGCTTCTGCTCAGCAAATAAATTGTCAATGAGATATTAGAGACAACCATTTGAATGGGCCTAATATCCAAAATATACAAAGAACTCATACAACTCAACAACAACAACAACAACAACAAAAATGAAATGATCCAGTTAAAAAATGGGCAGAGGACCTGAACAGACACTTCTCTCTAGAAGACATACAAATGGCCAACAAATATATGAAAAAATGCTCAACATCACTAGCTATTAGGGAAATGCAAATCAAAACTACAATGAGATACCATCTTACCCCTGTTAGAATAGCTATAATCAACAGGACAAGTAATTACAAATGTTGGAGAGGATGTGGAGAAAAAGGAACCCTCATACACTGCTGGTGGGACTGCAAATTGGTACAGCCGCTATGGAGAACACTATGGAGGTTCCTCAAAAAACTAAGAATTGATTTACTATATGATCCAGCAATCCTTCTACAGGGTATATACCCCTAAGACTTGAAAACTCATATCAAATATCAAAAGACATTTGCACACCGATGTTCATAGCAGCATATTCATGGTGGCCAGGATATGGAAGCAACTGAAGTATCCTACAATAGATGATTGGATAAAGAAGATGTGGTACATATATACAATGGAATATTATTCAGCCATAAGAAGAGAGAAATACTGCCATTTGTGACAACATGGACCTCGAGATAATCATGCTAAGTGAAATAAGCCAGACAGAAAAAGTTGAAAACCACATGATATCACTTATATGTGGGATATAAACCTAAAAGCAACAAACGAACAGGACAAACAAACAGAGACACATGGACATGGACAATTGTCTAGTGGTTACCAGATGACAGGGGGGAAGGGGGAGGGGGGAGATAGACAGGGTAAAGGGAATCAAATATGTGGTGACAGAAAGAAATCTAACTATGGGAGGTGAACACACAGTGTAAATATATATACATGCCTTACTGTTAAAATGTACAGCTGAAACTTAATGGATTTTGTTAGCCAATGTCACCATAAAAATAAATAAATAACCTCACAGCATAAATATGGATAATTTGAGACAACAAAAATAGAAAAAAGGAGGTAGTAGGTCTGAATCTGCAAAGGGGAATGGAGGTAAGACACACAGAGAAGGAAAAAAAACACTGTACATATGAAACTTTCTTTTACATAAAGATAATCATAACCACATCAAAAAAAAAAAATTCAGAAATGAGACACATAACATAAAACAAGATGGAACAGAAGGAAAAATCATAGAACACCACCAAACTAAAATAACAGAAACACAAGGGCAAAGAAACAATGGAGATACAGAGCTATCAGAAAACGACATAAAATGGCTATAGGAAAACCTCATATTTCAATAATCATTCTAAGTGTAAATGGGCCGAACTCACCAACAAAAAGCAGAGTAGCAGACTATATCAAAAACTAAACCCCAACTATATGCTGAGATACACATCTCAGATGCAAGGACAAATATAGACTCAAGTGAAAGGGTGGAAAATAATACTCCAGGCAAATGACATCCAGTGAAAAGCGGTTGTAGCCATACTTATATCTGATAAAATAGACTTCAAGTTATAAAAGGTAATGAGAGACAAAGATAGACACTTCATAATGATAAAGGAAACAATACATCAAGAATACGTAACACATCAATACAAATGCTCCCAAACAAGGAGCATGAAAATATTTAAAGCGACTGTTAACAGAAGTAAAGGGAGAAACTGACAAAAACACAATTGTAGAGGACTTAAACACCCCACTGTCAGCTATGGATATATCATCCAAACAGAAAATCAATAAGGAAATATCAACCTTAAATAACATATTAGACCAATCGACATAATCGACGTGTATAGAGCCTTTCATCCCAGAACACCAGATTATACATTCTTCTCTAGTGCACATGGAACATTCTCGAGGAGAGGCCGTATGTTGGGACACAAAACTAGCCTCAACAAATTTAAGACTGAAATCATTCCAAGTATACTCTCCAACCACAACGCTTTGAAACTAGAGATCTACTGCAAAAAGAAAGTGGGAAAAACCACAAACATGTGGAGATTAAACAACATACTACTAAAGAACAACTGTGTCAAAGAAGAAATAAAAGAGAGATCAAGAGATATATAGAAACGAATGAAAATACAATGTATCAAAACATTTGGGATATAGCAAACGCGGTAACAGAAAAGTTCATATCATTACAGGCTTATCTCAAGAAACAAGAAAAATTCCAAATAAACAACCTAACTTTACATTTTAAAAAACTAGAAAAAGAACAAACGAAGCCCAAAGTTGGCAGAAGGAAAGAAATAATAAAAATTAGAGCAGAATTAAATGAAATTGAGAACAAAAAGACAATAGAAAAATTAATGCAACAAAGAGCTGGTTCTTTGGAAAGATCAATAAGATTGACAAACCTCTGGCTAGACTCACTTTTGAGAAAGGACACAAATAAAATCAGAAATGAAAGAGAAGATATGACAGATGACACAGAAATACAAAGTATGACAGAAGAATACTGTGCTACCAAATTCAATAACCTAGAAGAGATGGACAAGTTTTTAGAACTATACAACCTTCCTAGATGGAATCCCAAAGAACTGGAAAATCTAAATAGGTCAATAACAATATGAAAATTGAAACAACCATCAAAAACCTCTCAAAAAATAAAAGTCCAGGACCAGATGGCTTCAATAGTGAATTCTATCAAATATTCAAAGATGATTTAATACCTATTCTTCTCAAATTCTTCCAAAAAATTGAAAAAGAGGCAGTACATCCTAATTTATTTTATGAGGCCAACATTACCTTGATACTAAAATCTAGTAAAGATAACATATACAAAAAAAGAAAACCAATATCTCTGATGAATACAGATGCAAAAATCCTAAACAAAATACTAGCAAATCAAGTACAACAATACATTAAAAATATTATACATCATGATCAAGTGGGCTTGAATTCAGGGGCATAAAGATGGGTCAATGTATGATTAATATTATACACCACATAAACAAAATAAAGGATAAAAATCATACGATCATATCAATAGATGTAGAAAAAAACATTTGACAAAATAGAGCACGCAATTATGATTAAAGCACTTAAGAAAATGGGTATAGAAGAAAAGTACCTCAACATATAAAGGCCATATATGACAAACCCCCAGGTAATATCATACTTAATGGTGAAAAACTAAGAACCTTTTCTCTAAGGAACAAAACGACATTGTCCCCTATCACCATTCTTATTCAATA
Source organism: Pteropus alecto (assembly GCF_000325575.1). Taxonomy (NCBI): domain Eukaryota; kingdom Metazoa; phylum Chordata; class Mammalia; order Chiroptera; family Pteropodidae; genus Pteropus; species Pteropus alecto. Next base: position 219,124 of record NW_006435869.1, read on the forward strand.
TAGTGTTGAAAATCTTAGCTAAAGCAATCAATTAGGCGATAGAAATAAAAGACATCCAAATTGGGAATGAAAAAGTCAAATTATCATTCTTTGCAGATGACATGATTCTCTATATAAAAAACCCCTAAACATGCCACCAAAAACAACAACAATAACAACAACAACCCTATTAGAATCAATAAACAAATACAGTAAAGTGTCAGGATACAAAATCAATATACAAAAATCATAGTATTCCTACACACTAACAATAAATTTTCAGAAAAATAAATTTTTAAAAATTTATTTTGCAATTGCAACAACTACAAAATAAAATGCCTACAAATAAACTTAATGAAGCATATGAAGGACCAATACACTGAAAACTATAAGATATTATAGTTTTAATAAAAGAAATTGAAGACACAAAAAGAAATGGAAAGCTATTCCATGTTCATGGATGGAAGAATCAACATAGTTGATAAAATGACCTTATTACCTAAAGCACTATTCAGATTTAATGCAATCCTCATCAAAATCTGAATGGCATTTTTTTTAGAGAAATAGGACAAGAAATCATCAGATTTGTATTGAATCACAAAAGACCCCGAATAGCCAAAGCAATCCTGAGGAAAAAGAACAAGGCCAGACGTATCACTCTGCCTGACTTCAAATTATGCTACAAAGCAACAGTAATCAAAACAGCATGGTATTGGCAGAAAAACAGACTGACAGGCCAATGAAACAGAATTGAGAGTCCAGAAATAAACCAAATATATGGGCAAATAATTTTCAACAAAGGAGCCAAAACCATACGGTGGAGAAAAGAAAGCCTCTTCAAAAAATGGTGTTGAGATAATTAGAAAGCCACATGCAAAAGAATAAAACTAGACTGCTAACTGTCACCATACAACAAAATTAACTCAAAATACATCATAGACCTAAATATAAGACTTGAAACGAGAAGTTGCATGGAAGAAAACATAGGTACTAAATTCATGTAAAGAGGATTTTATGAATTTGACCTGAAAGGCAAGGGAAGTAAAAGCAAAAGTAAATGAATGGAACTATATGAAATGAAATCCTTCTGCAGCGCAAAAGAAACCATCAGCAAAACAAAGAAGCAGCCAACTGAATGGGAGAAGATATTTGCAAACAATGTCTCCAAAAAGAAGCTAATATCCAAAATATACAAAGAACTTATACGACTCAACAACAACAACAAAAACAAAAAATCTAACTAAAAAATGGGCAGAAGACTTGAAAAGATAACTCTCTAAGAAGACACAAACAGCCAACAGACGTATGAAAAGATGCTCAACTTAAGGAGCTACTAGAGAAATGTGAATTTAAACCACAATGATTGGAAAACAGTATGGAGGTTCCTCAAAAAACTAAGAATTGATCTACTATGTGATCCAGCAATCCCTCTACAGGGTATTTACCCTAAAAACTTGAAAACCCATATCCAAAAACATATTTGCACACTGATGTTCATAGCAGCATTATTCACAGTGGCCAGGACATGGAAACAACCGAAGTGTCCTATGATAGATGATTGGATAAAGAAGCTGTGGTACATATATACAATGGAATATTATTCAGCCATAAGAAGAGAGAAATACTGCCATTTGTGACAACATGGATGGACCTCGAGATAATCATGCTAAGCGAAATAAGCCAAATAGAAAAAGTTGAAAACCACATGATATCACTTATATGTGGGATATAAACCTAAAAGCAACAAACGAACAGGACAAAGAAACAGAGACTCATGGACATGGACTATAGACTAGTGGTTACCAGAGGGTAAGGGGGAAGGGAGAAAGGAGAGGGGAGGAGGTAGACAGGGTAAAGGGGATCAAATATGTGGTGATGGCAGGTAAATAACTTTGAGTGGAGAACACACAATGTATTATACAAATGACATAATATTGAATGGTACACTTGAAGCCTATATGGTTATATTAAACAACATCACCGTAATAAACTTAATAAAAAGGAAAGTAGATAAAAGATAAAAAGAATTGGTAAGGAAGCCTCACGTTAAACAGGAATTCTATACTCAACAGCAATAATGCCCCAAATAAAGCTGTCTTTAAAAAAACTTAAAGTAGAACATTTAATTGTTAGCTGACTTGAACTAGAAAAAAATACGAGTGAGTCATTGAGTCCAAAGGAAAATATTGCCAGGATGAAAACCAGGAATGCAGGAAAGAATGAAGAGAGAAGGAAAACATAATTTATAGATACATATAAATGAATTTTGTTTTATGAAGCAATTCTTGAAATCTCATGAAGATTAAAATACACGTAGAATTAAAATGCATGACAACCACAATGCAAAATCAGGAAGGTTAAAAATAGAACTGAAAGCATTCTAAAGTATTAGCATTTGGGGGAGGTAGTAAAAGTAATTACTTGTATTAGACTATGTTAAATAAAGGACTCATGATGTAATTATCAGTGTATTCGCACAAAGATTTGCACATAATTACAATTAACAAGTTTATTGAGGGAAGAATGGAATAATAAAATATTTAAATCGAAGTTTGAAATAGAGAGTAAAGGGACTTAACTGGTAAGGTCAAAGGGAAGGGAAAGTAAAATGGTTGAAATAATCTAAAATTTATTGGTAACTGGGTGAAATGTAAATATACAAAGTATTAATTTATTTTAATGACTGTGGTATATTCCACAGAATTGTTAATAAATATTTTGTACATTCTTTTATTGACAAACATTTAAATGGTCTCTAATTTTTTCCTATTAAAACAAATTGTATGAAAATTTTCATGCATAGAAACTTGCATTCCTATTTTTATAGAATACAACAATGGGAGAAAAAAAATAACATTAAAATGTGAGCGAAACTACAAATACCACCCTCAGCCACAAATGTATTAATTTTAAAAATCTACAACAGTATTAGACAATGTCAATGGCCCCAAATTTTTGAGTTTCTGTGTAAAGACTTGGGAATCTGTCAGATCCCATTGATATGAGAGGGCGTCTCCTCTGAATTATCTACTGATTGGATTATCCACTCCGTTCCTCCATAAAAGGGGAATCAGAGGCAGAAGTCACTGCATTTTCCTTCAAGCAGCAGGCTGTCTGCATCTCAGGAGTGGGGTCAGCAGGACAACTCTGCAGCCATGGGGGAACCTGCATCCACCTGCATTACTAACGGGCCTTTTCTGGTGAGTGCAGCATTCATATTAACAGCAATAGGGTCTATTTGTATACATTTTCCCTTATGTCTAACCTCTTTAAATTAGCAGACAACGGCTCTTAAAACAAGGTATCGAATTGTATACTTGAAACCTATTTGATTTTATTAACCAATGACACCCCAATAATTTTATTTTTAAAAAAAGTGAAAGGAAAAGAACAAGGAAGTCATTTCTTAAGTGTTACTTTGTTAAGTAATGTTCAGCGTATTGTACTTTTTGGTATATGCTTTCTTGGGATAATAGTCCTGACGTTTTTGTTTTGTCTTTGTTTTTTTTTTTGTTTTTTGTTTTTTTTTTAACCAACATTATCACTAGAAATTGGAAATAGTATATGACCCTGCACTGTTTAAATTGTTCCCCTCTCTGGAAAATATTTTACCCACAATTTGCTTGGTTGTTTTTTAAAACAAAAATTCAGTTCTGTATTCAAATTTTGTCATCAGTTACCTCTTTCCTAATTTCTTTATCATCAATAATTGTACTTATTTTCTCTGTCTTTATCCCCCCTAACCTCTGATCCTCCATCCCTACCTCTGTCTCTCTCTCTGTGTTGAACTTACTTTTTCTCACATTACTTATATCTAACACTACATTAGACATTAATCGGTCTATTAAATCTTTCCTCTCACCCACGTTCAAATCAACAGGGGCAGTTACTGTTAAGTTAAATTCTAAATCATAGGTTTTATTACACAACTTGACATAAAATAGATGCTCTGTAACTGGGAGGATCAAATAACTTTCCCTCCGAACTGGAACATCTTTGGTAATGAAAAGGGTAGTATTGATAATTATGGTAGGATAACAGGAATACAGTGAGATCTATGGTTTCTCTTTTTAAAAAGGAGTACCTTCTGAAGACAGAATAGAGGCATTTAAAAAGAAAGGTGCGCTGATTAGGTTTACATTTTAAACAGATTATTCTGACCAGAGTTTTATAATTAGAGAAAGAATTTGAAATCATAGGCAGTGATATTGTGGCATAATACTCAAGAGATTATATCAATGTGTAATTGTGGTTGAGTGAATTTGTTTGAAATATTTGGAAAGAATTTTTTGTTTGAATAATTTCTTTTAATAAATATAACTGAGCACCATCTAAGGGCAAAGCAATAACTGAATATGGCAATGTAAAGTATTAAAAAGCCTATGTTAGAATTCTCTTCATGAGTATCCAATTTAGTAAGCAAAATAATGTGAAAGAAATAGATAATACTCATACAAATAAAAATTGGAAAAAATTAACACAAAATGTAATATTAATTTTGATTTTTGGGTCAGGAAAGGTCATTCTGTGGAAATGGTGTTTTGTAGGAAATCTTAAAGATGCCCAAGAATTATTCAAAAGTCGAGATTCTTTACATGAATTCAGGATGGTAGATGGATGACTCGTTGATATGACTGTGGAGTGGCAGGGTGTCCACAATGACATTCAGGTTTAGATAGGATATTTGCACCAATAGGTAACATTAGGAGACATTGAGATAGCAGTGAATTATTTGAGAAACTGGTTGGTTCAGTGTGGCACCTGGTCACTGTCAGTTGAGTCATCAGTATTATCACTGATGTGTTGAGTGGGCAGATGGATACTAGAGTTTCAGGGTTGAAGTCAGATCACACTGCTGCTATGGACATTTCTAGTTCATTGATGGTATTTGAAGCAGGGGACTGG
>NW_006435869.1:224062-231533 GCF_000325575.1 Pteropus alecto
AAGAAGCATCAGTTGTGTTAAGTCAAATAGAGGAGCCGAGATTAACAGGAAGGCATACAAGGAGAGAAGAGAGAGAGTCAAGGAAGTAAAAATGGTTATTTACAGTAGAGGTGTTTGTGCAAAAAGAATCTCTGATGGGAATATCGTATTCCTGAGTTATTTATGAACAGAGAATATTTGAGTAAGGATGGGACTTGGGTGTGTAAGTGAAAGTGAGTATCTAGGGGTTGAAAGGCACATGATTTTACTAGAGATGAGACACTAAAAGACTACAGAAACTAGATGATTGTGTGCCCGAAAGCACAGTAAAAAAGAGATGAAGAAAACCCGGAAGCCTTGGGATACAAAGAAACCTGTGATCCTGGTGTGCATATGACGGTGGGTGAAGGGGCACCAGCATGTGTGTACTTGACATTGAAAAGGATGAGAAGAGGGAAACATCTTCAGAGGAGGATAGTGAAGGGAAATGGTCTGGAACTGACACTGGTAGTGAATTCAAACTTCCTGTCCTTGACTCTTATGTGCTTGGTGTCCCAAGATCTAGTTCTCACTGTATGGTGCCTGTGCCAACAGCATCAGCATCATGTGGGAACAGTGAAAAATGCAAATTTGTGGCCCCACCCCAGGTCTATTTGGGTTGAGATTCAGAAAACTGAGTTTTAACAACTCTTCAGATGAGGGCGATGCGCAGTGCAGTTTGAGACACATTTCGCCAGGGAGAGTGGAGGGTAGAAAATCCAAACGAACTGAAAGTGTTCAGCTCTCATTTTATTCGAATTTCCCATTTCATTTTGTTTTCAAAGGGGAAGCTCATAAGAAATATGATGCCTCAGACGTTAAAAAAGAAAAGAGAAGTCCATTTAGCCAAGACCAAGCGGAGACATCGTGAAAGGTCTGCACTTCCTATGAGGCTGACCAGCTGCATTTTCAAAAGGCGGGTCACAAGGATAACTTCGCATCCTGGCAGTGAGGTCCGGCGCAGGCAATGGGATGAGACCCTGGAGAAGCCCCAGCAAGTCTGTGCGTACAGGAGACTGCAGGGACTCCAGGCCTGTAGTAGTGAAGGAGAACCTTTAAGTGCTCTGGATATCACAAATGTCATACAAATGATTGCACCGGGTAGTGCACGTGAATCCCGGGATGGTGCCGGTGCTGGGTCTCTACACACCAGCCCCGGGCCCACCGCTGCACGGTCTTCAGGTTGGGCAGAGCTGATCTCAGCAGCAGATCTCTCTCTCCCTCAGCTTCTCTGCGGACAACCCGTCACCACTAGAGATATCCGGAGACAGACCTGGAAAGTGAAAAAGGCAAGAGAGAGACTGGCTATGGCCTTGAGGGCAGACAGGCTGGCCAGGGAGGCAGAGGGAGCCAGTCGGCAGTGAGAATGTTGTACAAACTGGATGAAAATCAGGAGAAGGTCGTGCTGAATAAGTTGGGTGGTGTGCTCTTTGGGAAGAGGTCCACCTTGAGACCACCCCCAAGTCTTACCCGCCTCCTTTAGTGTCAATCCTGTTTCTTGCTTGAACTGTGATGCTTAGTTATAAAATTGTACTTTATTAAACTCTTTTGAGAGACGAAAATATGAGTAGATGATTTTGTGAGTGAGAGGTTGGGCTCCATGTGACAAGAAAGGAGATCTTGTCTTTGTACACCTCAATTTCTGTTTACCATGATTTTTATTCACTTTCATAGTAAATTCTGCAGTAGTCACTTAGCCTAAGGAAGTGCTTAGTGTGTTTACGTATAATTCTTATAACAATTACACTCATAGAAAAGGTGACACCTACTCTAAAGAGATTTTTTTAACAGTAAATTAACATGATTTCCTAAAAATCTGATTTTATTAAGCTTGATTTTACATCTCTTGTTTTTCATTTTAGCCAAATGCTAATTCGGACATAAGATATTTTTATATAATTTAATTAGCACATATTCCACCTGTTACATCCTTATCTGGTACCTAAAAATTACCTGGGTTATTTTTTAAATAGTTTTAACCTTAGATTCTTACGAAAACAACGTTGTTTGGGAACATTTTATGTGGAGACACCTTCTTTGGCAGCAGGCTCATCACCTTCACCTGACACTTAGTCCTAAGCCAAGGAAACTTGTCCACCAGCTCACAGCTAAGGACACATTGTAAGTATCCGATCAGCATATGCTGAACAGTTTGATGGGGGTAAATGTCAAATTAGACATGAAATAAGGGGACTCTTTCATTAAGTCAAGACAAAAATGAGTGCTGTGAGTTTGAAAAGATAGGGCATTTTCTGGACTTCCTTGAACTTCGGATAGAGCAGTTCTAGCCAAGGTGGGGAAGGAGGCCTGGTTTCAGAGGGTCAAAGTCTAACAGAGAAATAGAAGTGTAGAGCGTTTTGAGGTGGACAGCTGTGCCTTAGGGCTCCTGACAACAGTTTCTGGATTTAACATAATGGTAGCTCCCTCCCAGAGCCCACAGCTTTCATGTGGGGTTGACTCCACCCCAGGACTAAGGGGTTCTAACTCTTTAGTGTGAGCTAATCTCCATGTTTCCATCCCCAAGTTCCTGGCATGTAGGGGTGTCACATGGCCCTCTCTGGTCAATAGGATCCAGGCACAGGGCCCTTTATAGAACCAGAGCTGGGCCTTACCTGGAATTCTGGGAAGTGGGGCTGTGTGAGGTCACAGTGTAGGAGTGGCCAACAGGATCTGTGGCCACCTGGGAGGACAACAAAGTCGGTGGGTGTGGGAGATGGTCAGGACAAGGCCTGCCCCCTCATTTGTATACTGCTTTTCTCTGCCTGGACATATCTACTCCTCAAGTCCGGAAACATGAGCTGATCTCTTCCCTCTTTGAATCTTTTCTTTCCTCTTTTTATAGTCTGTTAAATTATCTAAAGTTAATTTTAGTTGGGTTTTCTCTCTCATGCATTTAAATTATTCCTGATCAACTCCCAGGTGTAGAACATGATTTCAGTGAGTTACCTTAAAAAATGAAAGTGTTCAGGTGTGATAACTGGGGACCTGAAGAATTTAAATGATTGAAACTGTTAAGTTTCGATGGTTTGAATGAGAATTAATGGGGAATCCTACATTGACTCATAGTTTATCAACAGCAGGGAATCTTCCATTGCCTCTTCCAGCTTCTGCGGTTCTGGCATTCATTGGCTTGTGGCAACATAACTCCGATGTCTGCCTCTGTCTTTCCTACGGTCTTCCATCCATGTCTCTGTGTCCTCTCCTCTTCTTATAAGGATACCAATCATTGAATTTAGGGCCCACCCTAAGTCCAGGATGAATTCACCTTCAGATATTTAATTAACTACATCTGCAAAGACCCATTTTCCATATAAAGTCAAATTCTGAGGTTCTTGGTAAACATGAACTTTGTGGGAACATTTAAACCCACTACCCTCCCCCCACCACCACCACCACTCAACTGGGGGTTGGGGACAATCCATCTTGGATGTCACCATCTTGTGTCTAGTGAGACCTCAAGGAGTTACATCTGCATCGGCCATACAAAATATACAGATAGCCTTCATGGTTCAGTCAGATCTGAGTGGTAGTAACATCGCAGTTGTTTTCCTCAAAAGTACCTGATTCAGTGAATGAAGGTCAAATCTTAATATAATTTTTTTAATTGTGTGTTAATTCTTAAATTCAGTAAAGGAGAAATTTTACAAGGTGAAATAAGATATTTTGTACATCAACCAAACAAATAAAAAAACATGAGGAAGGCTAGAATTCTGGTCAAGATGGCACAGTATGTGCTTAACTACTCCATCGATTTGACTGGATCTTAGAAGATTCTTAATATGATTTCAACCTTTTGAAATTCATTGAAATAGGTTTTGTAGCCTAACACGTGGTCTATCTTGAAAAATGTTCCATGTGTAATTTATGTCCATCAATATTTGCTTTGTATATTTATTTTTTGTCCTTTAAGGAATTTACTCATTTTATCTTAGTTACCTAATGTGTTGCCATGCAATTGTTCTTTGAATTCCTCTATAATCCTTTTATTTCTGTAATGTCAGTAATCATATCCCTCTTTCTTCTGGATTGTGTGAATTTGAATCTTCCCCCTTTTTTTCTAGATTAACCTAACTAAAGATTTATCAATTTTGTTAATTGTTCCACAGAACCCACTTCTGGGTTCTTTGATTTTTTCTTCTTTGGTTTTTCTATTTCCCATTTTATTAATTTCTGCTCTCATTTTTATTATTTCCCTTTCTCTTTGCTTTAGATTTGGTACCTCATCTTTTCAATTCTGTTAATTTGAGAAGTCAGGTTATTGATTCAAAATCTTTTTTTGCTAGTATAGGATTAATGGTTAAAATATTTTTTTTTTATTTTAGATGCAGACCATACACTTTGACCACATAATGTCCCTCAATATCTCTAGTAATATTTTTTGCTTTCTAGTCGATTTTGCTGGATATTTGTATCACCTCTCTAGTTATTCTGGGAGGTGCTGTTCACAGATATATCTTTCCCACACTATTACTTTCAGTCTACTTGTATTTTTGAATCTACAGTGTGTTCTGCAAGCTCATAGTTAACATTTTGATCATGGTTTGTTTTTTAAATCTGGGTTGACAATTTCTCCCTCCTGTTAAGATTATGTAATTCATTCATATTTAGTATTGTTAATATAGTTGCAAGCATACCTGCCATTTTACTTTTTGTTTTCTACAGTTCTCATTTTCTTTTTAGTTTCTCTATTCCTCCTTTATAGCTTTCCTTTGCATTAACTATTTTCTAATGTTGCATTTTAATTTTTCACTATATTCTTGAAGTTATTGTCAAGGGTTCCTCTACTGTTTAACATATACTACTTAATTTATAAGCCTGAGCTTCACATTTATGCTAGCTTAATTCTAGTGATACATAGAAATGTCACATATATAGTTCTATTCTCTTTTGCCATTTTTGTGTATTGTTATGCAAATGCTATTAATGCTATAACCCAATATTGTTACACTTCTTTCTTTACCATCTGTAAAAAACAATACCTTAAAAGAGAGTTGGAGCTGCCATCGCAGAGAAACTGCCTTGCAAGGAATTGCCTTGCAAACCTTACTCCTTAAACCTTTGGACTGTTAAAACTGGGTAAAATTACCCTTGGACTGAGCCTAAAGTGGCTTTCTATCTCAAACAACTCTTAACAACAACAAAACAAGAAAGCAAATATTATGACTACAGGACTGAAAAATTAAAACATTGTTTAGAATCAGAATCACTATGTTAGCTTATCTACACCTACAGAAATTCCTTCCTTCTACTGATGTAACTGTTCTCCTTCCCTTTCTCATAAATGTCCCTAGTCTTTGCCTCCTAATCAGAACAGTATTGGGTTGCTGCCTCAATCAGTGCTTCCTGAATAGCTAGCCCTTTAAATTGCAAATAAATTCATGTTGCCTCTCACTTTGACCTTTTATTTTTAGGTTAATACATCTACAATCATTTCCTTAGCCCAGTACAATTTTGCTCCCACTATGTCTTTTGTGTATTTAATGGCAAACATATTACATATACATTATATTTCCATATGTTATAGTTTTGACACATTACACACATAGCATTTTATAAAACTTTTTTGATATCAGATAAAAAAGAAAAAATATGTATTGATTCTGTCATAATTACATAACTGCTTATACTGGTTTTTTGTTCTTTTATATTGTTATGAATTACCATCTGAGGTCTCTTGTTTGCAGCCTAACGAACACCTTAAGTAACTCTTGCATGGCAGTTGGCTCTCAATATATTCTCCCAGTTTTGTTTATCTGAGAAAGTCTTTACTTCACCATTTTTTAACAAGGCAGTTTTGGTGAATATAGGATTGTTGGTTTACAGGTTTTTGGTTTTTATTTTCATGCACTATGAATGTTATCCCTCTGCTTTTGACCTTCCTTTTTTTCTGATGAGATGAAGCTGTTAATTTTGCTGGGGTTTTCTGTAAGAGTTGGGTCATTTTTTAATTGCTGTTATTTTCCTCAGTGTGTGGTTCCTACTTTCTTGTATCTTTGCAGATCTAATAATTTTGTAGTGATCAGACATTTTAGGTAATATCTTATAGTAACCATGAGTACTGATCCCCTTCCTTCTGGTTTTTTTTAATTGTAGTTTGCTTATTCAATGACTGGCTGGATTATTTTAGCTAATTCTATTTCCTTCATACAGAGTAAAACCACTGATACAAGCTCCTAGGATCAGGTACAGCTTTGGGACAGTGGTACAGGTAGGGCTGTCTTCCTTTTTCGTGGACCACACCCAGGGGTTAAACTCAATTGAGTGCTGAGTGATTGCTTTATTATCATCAATGTCCTGGCGGGACATAACTTGCTCTACCAATTAACCCAATAAAATTTTAACTCCTTTGTAGAAATACTTTCTGAAGTCACTCTTTCATATTTGTTCTGAACCTTGAATTCCTCTTCCCAGAAGTCTAATTCCCTGCTTCTTTCCAGAAAAATAGTCCACAGTCTGGGCTGTATCCTCATTAAATACACGAATCAAAACCTGATTGCCTTTCAACTCATTCTCCATTTTATTAAGAATGTCCTTTGACTTGAACTTTTCAAAATGTTGTGCCAACCCAGTAAATTCTTTGTAAAGCGATTAAGAGCTTTGTGTTTTGTAGCTTGCTTTGCCCCATGCAAAGCAAAAATATCTGTGCCAAAATCCTGAAGGTGTTTTGAGGACAACGGGAAGCCTCTCTCTGAGTAACAAATTTCAAAAGCTCAGTGCTCAGTGGAGTAGAGAGACAGTGGCCAGATGTTCTTGGCCCTTCGAAAACGGCTTAATTACAGCCACCTCATGTGCTGGAAAAGGGGTGATCAAGACCCAAGTACTGTCAGCATGCCTCTCCAGCGGGTATCGATCGCCTCAGTTCCATGTGTAGGGACTGCTACAATGGTATCACCTAATTATCAAGCCCATTCACGCAGAACTTACTAATCTTCAGCAACGGGTAGCTGTGGGCAGAGTTCTGAACGCTGAAGTCTTGTTCTTCCAGGGAAGTCAAGAGTGGGACCTGAGTTGACAGGCAGCCGCGTGTTCTGGGCTGCAGTATTTGGAGCCAAGTCTTCGCCAAGTGAGCTGGGAGGAGCTATGGAGTGCTCTTGGTTGAAATACTACAGAGTCTCATGTTGTAAGCAAGCTGAGCAACTGGGCCAGTTGCACGCCGTTTAATGGAAAGACCCAATTCCATTGCAACAGTCTTTTGCAGAGGATTTATTTGTACAGCAGCCAAACAAGGAGACAGGAAACAAATCTCAAATTTGTATTTCCAAACAAAGCCTTTAAACAAGCTTTAAAATTTATATTCATAAATTCTGATTTGGGAAGGTGAAATTGAATAATTTTGGAACTTAACTATTTAAAGTGAGGTATGGGAAAGGGCGAAAGAAAGTACAAAGGAATTTCGCTTCTCTTAGATTCGCTAGAATTTGATTGGTTGAAGTTACACATTCCTTGTGGGGTT
>NW_006435869.1:231585-236585 GCF_000325575.1 Pteropus alecto
CTGGAAGACCAGGTCTTTACCTGTGAGTTCCCTGGTAGTGTGAACTTTGGTTGCCGCTCAACTTCGGAGGTCAGCTTGGGTCATTCAACTGCTAACTGCGCAGACTCAGGTGACCTACACTGGTTTCAGCCAGTGTCAGCTGGTTTGGGCTGGCACCTGCGGCTGGAGGGACCTAGTCACTTCCTGTTGTATTCTACAGGTTACTTTTAAAAACTTGGTTAGTGTCTGGTTTCTTAGTGTCTAGTTTCAATGTTTCTTTAAAAACGTCGCATAGATTTTCTTGAATAGATGTTCTTCATTTGTCGTTTGCCTTTGGGACCACATCCAGAGCCTTTAAAGATTTGTTATTAGAATAAATTTCACCAGTTTGGGGGGAGCATGGGTCTGGAGAGAGTCTTTCACTGTTATGCTGCTCCAAAACATCTAGTATGAAGCCCATTCCAGCAAATACTCACCAATTTGATATAGGATGAAAGTAGAAACTCTAATCACTTGTCATTTCATATGGGAACAGAATTGAAAAAAATATTTATGGTTTTCAAAAAAGTTTAGTATTAATTCTATGAATCTGTTATTTGTTATGGTACTGTTCAGGCTATTTTTAAATTTGATGTTGCTGAGTTGTATGTCTCTTGGAATTTGTCCATTTCTCCTAGCTTATCCGATTTAATTAAATATAAAGTCCATGATAGTCCTTTGATCCATTTTTGAAGATTCTGTTGTAATATATTCTCTTTCACTTCTCATTTTATGTACTTGAGTCTTCTTTCTTTATACTTAGTCTAAGGGTTTGTTTGTATTTTTTCAAAAAACAACTATTTTTCTATACTTTTATTCTGTTCTAATCTTTATTATTTCTTAACTTTTGCTAACTTTGAGTTTAGTTTCTTGTTCTTTTAATAATAGTTCCTTAAGGTGTAAATACGGGTTGTTAATTTGACATTTTTATTAATATCTGTTGATCGCTATAAACGTCCCTTATAATAATCCTTATGCTGCATCCCATAAGTTTTCGTAAGTTCTGTTTTTATTATTTTTGTCTTGGAGTATTTTAAAATTCTCTTGTCTTTGACCCAGTGGTTGTGATGGTGCATTATTTAATCTCCACATATTAGTGAATTTTCACAATATTTGACGTAAATAAGTCTTTAACGTTCATGATTTAATGGGTATTAGACTATATTTAATGTTTTCTATAGTTGTAGGAGTCAGGGGCTTCAATATACTCTAGTGTACGTCTGTTTTTCTTCTATGGTGTGTTTAGGTATCCCTAGGAATTCAATTTTAAGTAGAATCTGGGTCTTGCAACTTTGTTTTACTCTACTGTTTTGTTTGTTTTACAGGAGCGTTATTGATATAAGGGGAAGGTGTTTGGGTGAGAAAATGTTCTTTTATATTATGATTAACCTGTAATGCTTTGGTGAAAAAGAACCCTGGGACTACAAACTTCAAAAGGTTCTTAGCATTTATTCCTTTCTCTCAGAGAGGAAATTTTTTTAAAATATGAGAGTTGTCTGCTCTTTCCACAATCAGATAAGGTTTTAGCAAATTAGTTTTCTTTAAGGAATGGCCTAAGTTACAGAGAACAGAACGTTTTGTGTATATATCCAAATGTTTCCCCCACATTTCCTGCATGGAGCATGAGGCCATATATTCCAGGCTTCACTGTGAAAACCTAGCCAGGCTCCTGTGGAAAAAAACTTCATAAATATTGGGGTGATTTCCTAACTCTGGCCTCCAAAAGCTTTTAACTCTCAAGCAAGCCCACACTGTGTCTCCAGCAAATTAATTTCTTAACATTTTTGTTTATACACAAAAGGTTGCTGGTTTCAGTCGTTTCTCTTCCCAGTAAGAGGTAATTCTCTATATTTACATGTCTCTCGTTTGAGGGACACTGGTTTGCCACGTAATCTCAAATCCCTCAGGGATCGAAAACACCTTTTGATTTTCAGATTTTCAGTTTTTTTCTTGTGAAGATGAAAATGATCACCCCCAAGGTCTTTACATGTTAGAACAGAAACCATCCACTCGCTTCTGTTGCTTTGCATTTTTCCTTTGTGAGATGAAACCATTTTCACATATCGATTCTACTACTAGAGCCCATGTAAATGTTTTCAAAGTTTATCTTTTGTAGCCAATGCATCTCCAAACATGATGATTCTTGGATCTCTGCATTTGGATTTCTCATCCTCATCTTCTCAAACTTCTCCACTCTGAATATCTTAGTGTAACTAGAAAGGTGTTTGCCATTTGTTACATTCTGTTTTCTTATTGCCCTTTTGGAGGCAGGATTCACATCCTATTCAAAATGAGATTGGGTGTAGACTGATGTCATCACACATATCAAATGAATAAAAAAATTTTTTTACTCAGTGGTGCTTTCTAAGAGAATAAGGCAAGGGTAAGCTGGTCCAGGTGGCCTGTGCAGAGAAGGATGAGTTGGCCCTTTAGTGTGTGTAGGGGCAGAGGCTGCAGGTTTTCAAGGTTTAACCCTGCTACCTGGTGACACAAAAAGGAGCATGCGTCAACCTTTGTAACTCGCTTACTCACTGTGGGCCAGGCAGGGTGAGGGAGTATCTCAAGCCGATAGAGTTAAATATCGAAAATGAGGTTATGTTTTAATAAGGTTTACTCCTAAGGTTTGTTGAATAAATGTAGCCACATTTGATATAAATGAATTGAATATTAATTGAAAAATCACGTGTAAAGCACAAGCAACATATAATTAAGGTGACAAACTCTCAAAAAAAAAAAAAAAAAAGAAAGAAAGAAAAGAAATCCACTCCAGGGTGTTGGAGAGATCAGGACTATCAGGATGGATTTCAAACCCTATTAAATTATTTTAGTACTGTTCGTGCTTATTTTGTCTTATTTGTAGTGATATTGGTGACATTTTGCCACTCTAGCCTACCGACTCACTGCCAGCAGCCCTTTTAGGGGAACAGAACTCTTCCCCGGCTACTAATAGTCTGTCAACTACCATGGCTGCCAGGGAAGTTTCCTTCAAGGAAAACATCTGAAATATTAGCTGCTACAAGTATTTTGAGTGTTTTCCACATTTCTTGATTGCTTTTGTTTGTCGAATGACATCACATGTGCCTAGGTCAGTACCAGTTGTCTCCCATGACAATGAGGACATGGGTGCAGTTTGTCAGAAAACAGCAC
Organism: Pteropus alecto; assembly: GCF_000325575.1. NCBI lineage: Eukaryota > Metazoa > Chordata > Mammalia > Chiroptera > Pteropodidae > Pteropus > Pteropus alecto. The sequence goes on from NW_006435869.1 coordinate 234,751, forward strand.
ATCTGTGTTGGATGGGCCAAAGGTTTTTAATGAGGTTCTCCCCCCCCCCACACACACACAAAAATAAAATAAAAATACAATTCACCCTTGAACAATGAAGGATTGAAGTGCACAGGTTATCTTATATGTGGATTTTCATCAGTCAACCCTAGGCAGTTGAAACCCACACTGTTCAAAGATCAGCTGGCAGTTGGGAATCTGCAAATGCAGAGGGTGGACTTAAGTTGGATTTGCGATGGCTGGTGGTCCGGGGGGACAGTGGTGTCAGCGATCACAGCCCCTCCCTTGTTCATGGGTCAAATGTATTGACATGAAGAATACACAGACCCTGGGAAGATCTAAGAGTGGGATGAGTGGTGGCTAGGGTACAGAATTGCAATAAACCAAAAGACCTATAGGAATGCCCATTCTGAGAGTGTCTATCTAGTTTGAAAGGCTCTTACCTGGTAATCAGAACAACATTTTACATAAAAATATATTCTTTCATAAACCCTACATAAAAATTTACTCCAACTGATTTAAAGAAAATGGAAAAAGGCTGTTATACATGTCAGCACTCCCATCCCGCCAAAAGAAACTTATTCAGTAAGAAAGGGAGAACATACATAATAGACTAAGTATATCCAGGAGCTGTCATTTTTCAATAGCCCTAACACAAAACAACTTAAAAAATTTAAACTTAATTGCATTATTAGAAATACAACTTAAATTAACCCAAGGATCTAACAGGATTCAAAGTGTAGAGAGACAATGTTATTAACTGATTTAATGAAAAATCACTACTTATTAATGTTATGTAGACAATGTTATTAACTGATTTAATGAAAAATCACTACTTATTAATGTTATGTACTCTCATTGTAAGACAACTGGAAGAATTATTTCACTTCAATAGTCACTTCTGTAAGTAATTACAGTTGACCCTTGAACACATTTGAAATGCATAGGTGCACTTATACTCAGATTACACTCAGACTAAAAAGTAAGGAATCTGTGTATGTGGAGGACAGGTTTTAAGTTACACATGTATTTCTGACTGCATGAGCGGGTGGTCACACCTTTAACCCTTGAGTTATACAGCAGTTTACTGTTGTAGAAATTGTTTCCAATTTCTTAAAGAAACTTGGTAAATATATTTTAATTAAAATTTTAATAATTCTTTAAGGGATGACTGAAGGTTTTCCCACATTCTTCACATTTATATTGTTTCTCTCCAATGTGCACTCACAGCCTGTGATTTTCAAAGGGTTGGGTTACAAGTGAAGGCTTTTCCACTTTCCTTACATTCATAGGGTTTTCTCTAGGATGAGTCTGTTCCACTCTTTGTAAGGAACTGTGTTCTGCATAGGCTTTGCCATATTGTTTACATTCATAGAGTTTCTCTCCAGTTTGAAATCTTTCATGTGCTTGATACAAGTTGATGCTTTCCCACATTCCTTCTATTGATAAGAAGTATTTCAAATATGCATTTTCATGTGTCTTCGAAGGGATGTGGGAGAAATGTAGGCTTTAACACAATGTTTACACTCATAGGGTTTCTCTCCTGTGTGAGTCCTTTCATGTATTTGTAAGGAACTGTAAGATCTGAAGGCTTTTCCACATTTCTTACATTGACAGGTTTTGTCTCCAGTGTGAGAACTTTGATGTGTTTGTAAGTAACTTGAGGATCGGAAGGCTTTTCCGCATTCCTTACATTCATAGGGTTTCTCTCTGGTATGAATCTTTTCATGTGTTTTTAAATAACGGGAAGATCTGAAGGCTTTTCCACAATTCTTACATTCATAGGGTTTCTCTGCACTGTGAATTTTTTCATGATTTCGAAGATAACTGGAACA
>NW_006435869.1:238427-246925 GCF_000325575.1 Pteropus alecto
CCCCCCACCCGCCCATCCCCGACCACCAGGCTGGGCTCTGGCTTGTCAGCCTTCTCTCAATGCTTCAGCCGGTCTTTTAGTGCACTGCCAAGACCTGGAAGGACCTGGGTTCTCCTACCCACTCTGCAGAAAGGTAGAGCCTCAGGGGTACAGTGAATAATAGTTACCTTCCCTTCTCCCCTTTGAGGAACTACTTGCAGCATCCACAGGCATCTACAAAGGCTAGAGCCAGTCCCTGACCAAGGATAATTGCCAAAGGCACAGGCAGTGGAGGCTGGCTGTGGGGTTACTAAGGGACCATTGACCAAAAGTAAAAGCTGAATGACATCTTGGGCGAACATTAGCATGGGCATGTTGGTTATTTGAGAGGAGGCAAAAATGAAGTGCTTGCACTCACAGCTCTGTACAGTACAAAATTCTTCTGTCACCCCTCCCTTTTCCTGCACTCCTCCTCTATTTACATTTCTTGACGAATTCATTATGGATAGGAAGTTTAATTTAAGGGAAGCCTGTATGCTATATAGATACCAAGAGTCACACAATAAATTGAATTAAATAAATAAATAACTTTTAAAAAATTCAGTAGAGTAGCAGGATACAAAATTAATATATTAAAATCCATCACATTCCTATACATTAACATCAAACAATCAGAAGGAAAAATTAAAACAATTACATTTACAATTGCCATCCAAAAACTTAAATTAAATACATAGGAATAAAATTATACAAGGTAGTAAAAAAACCTATACTCGAAAAACTGTAAGACACTTACAAAAGAAATTGAAAAGGACACAAACAAATGGAAGGATATACGTGCTCATGGAAGGATTAATATCATTAAAATGACCATAAAACCCAAAGCAATCTACAGAGTCAATGCAATCACTATAAAACTATCAATGACATTCTTCTCGGAACTATAACAAATAATCCTACAACATATATGGAACCACAAAAGATGACAAGTAGCCAAAGCAATCTTGAGAGAAAGAAGAATAAAGTTGGAATTATCACACTCCTTGATTTAAAACTATACTACAAAACTACAGTTATCAAAACAGCATGGTACTGGCATAAAAATAGACACATAGATCAATGTAACAGAATAGAAAGCCCAGAAATAATCCCTTGTTTATATGGTCAACTAATCTACAACAAAGGAGATAAGAATATACAATGGATTAACAACAGTCTCAACAAATGGTGCTGGGAAAACTGGACAGATACATGCAAAAAAAATGAAACTGGACCAATGTCTTACACCTTATATAAAAATCAACTCAAAATGGATTAAAGATTTAAATTTATGGCCTGAAACTAGAAAGCTCCTAGAAAGAAACATAGGTAGTAAACTTTTTGACATCAGTCTGAGTAATATCTTTATGGGTATGTCCCATTAAATAAGGGAAACAAAAACAAAAATTTTAAAAAATGCGACTTCTGCAAACTAAAAGCTTCTGCACAGTGAAGGAAACCAACAAAACAAAAAGACAACATACTGAATGGGAGAATATATTTGTAAATGATATATCCAATAAGGGGTTAATATCGAAATATATAAGGAACTCATACAACTCAATAACAAAATATAAACTATCTGATCAAAAAAATGGGCAGAGAACATGAAAAGACATTTCTCCAAATAAGACATAGAAATGGCCAACAGACAAATGAAAAAATGCTCAACATCACTAATCATCAGGGAAATGCAAATCAAAACCATAATGAGATACCACCTCACACCAAAAAGAATGGCTATTATGAAAAAGACAACAAATAAAATGTGGAGAAAAGGGGAGCCTTGTGTACTGTGGGTGAGACTGCAAATTGGTGCAGACCCTATGGAAAACAGGAAGGAGTTTCTCAAAAAACTAAAAATAGATCTACCATATGACCCAGGAATTCCACTTCTGGTTATTTATCCAAAGAAAAAGACATTAATTTGAAAAGATATATATACACCCTTATGTTCATTACAGCATTATTTACAATAGTCAAGATATGGAAGCATCCTAGGTGTCCATTGATAGACAAATGAATAAAGAAAAGGTGGTATATATACCCAGCCATCAAAAAGAATGAAATCTCGCCATTGGCAGCAACATGGATGGACCTAGAGAGTATTATGCTAAATGAAATAAGTCAGACAGAGAAAGACACATACCATATGGTTTCACTTATATGTGGAACCTATAAAAACAAAACAAAGAAAGAAACCAAACATAAACAGACTTATAGAAACAGAGACCAAACAGATGGTTACCAGAGGGGAGAGAGGTAGAAGGATGGGGAAAAAGGTGAAGGGGAATACAGTCAATAATATTGTGATAGGTTTACATGGGACATGATTACCAGAATTAGTTCGGTGATCACATTGTAAGTTGTAAAAAGATCGAATCGCTACATTGTACACCTAAAACTAATATAATATTGTATACCAACTATACTTAAAGAAAAATGGCAAAAAAAAGTGATATTCATATATAGGATTTATTAATGCTGTCTCCATGCGAACTAGTTTGCAAATACTGAATATCTATGTCATATATAAGAAAGTGTAATTCAGTTAAAAATTTTCTGAGAAGTAAGAAATTTGAAGCAAGGGTTGTTCTGGTTGCTACTTTTAAAGTTCTATAGCATAACAGGTTTCTCATGTGAGACACCGCTTTCTGTTGTATGACTCACCTTTGTTTTCTTCCTTGGTTTTTGTACTGATCTTCAATGTCATGAGCTTCCCACTTTTTCCCTAAAATGCAGACCCAGAGAAATAATTCCAAAGTATTAGAAATTTTACAGTTATTAGATTCTAGCTCTATGGTAAATTGCGACCATGCCCAGCTTATTGACTAACTTCCTTCTCATAGTATACATTAGAACAATGTTGACAGGTAAGAAATACTTGTTCTCTAATTGAGGAAGTGAAGGTAAGCTGTCATCCTTACCTACTGAGGCCAGGTTCCTGAAGGTTTCCCGCATCACATCTCTGTAGAGTTTCTTCTGGGAAGGATCCAGTAGGGCCCACTCCTCCACACTGAAGTTCACAGCCACATCCTCATAGGCCACAGAGTCCTAAAACACCCCAAATGAGTGTAGAGTAGGATGTGTGAGACTGACAGCACTAAATATCTCCTCTATTTATAGGAAGGTTTTGTATGATTCTATCATCTCCAAACATTTACTCTGACTAATCATCAAGAATTTACTGTCTGGCCACATTCTATTTATTTATTTATTTGTTTGTTTGTTTAATTTAATTTTTTAGGCGAGGCAACCCTTGGTTGACCTCACAGATTGCAAGGATCTTGTCAGTTTACAATCCCTTATTTTTTTATTTTTTACACCTATAGCACCTGGTCTTCCTAGGTGGTCTCCCATCCAAGTACTAACCAGGCCCGACCCTGCTTAGCTTCCGAGATCAGATGGGATCGGGCTTGTTCAGGGTAGCATGGCCATAGATCTCTTTATAAATTTAACATCATCATAAACACATGGAAATTATCAACACATTTTTACTGTGATTACATTACATTTTTATTTTTCAAATGACAGGGTTCAGACAATGTTGGAAATGACAGAAATGGTATACAAATGAAACGAATATTATCATTTTAAGACTACCAATTCCGTGTGGAAAAAATTCTTTCATCTCCTTCCATATTCCCCACCATTTATAGCACTCCATAAAACAGAGGGTCACATTTGCATGAGGTTTCAATGAATAAAATCATAATGAAGAACTGGAAGCTTTTTCTTCTACTCCCATTGCCAAAAACAGAGTCCAGGAGGCCTGTGAAAACCCGACATTTAACAAAGTGTAACTGGCCATATTGTCCTAAAGTCCTCCAGACCATCAGAAGTGCAGACATACCTCATTTATTGCGGTTGGCAGATACTGCGTTTTCATCAGTATCGAGATAAAACTTTCCACCAGCAATAACATTACAACTCAGTGAAGGCTCAGATGATGGTTAGCATTTTTTAGCAGTATTTTTTTAAATTAAGGTATGTACACTAACCATTTAGACATAAAGCTATCGCAACTAATAGACTGCAGTATGAATGTAACTTCTTTATACACTGGAAAACCGAAAAATTCATGTGACTTTCTTTATTGATATTTGCTTTATTACAGTGGTCTAGAACCAAACCTGCAGTTCGTCCACAGTATGCCTGTAATCAGACACAGCTTGCTGAAAATATGCTTGTACAGAAGTATTGCTTTTACCTTGTGTAACATTTATCACAGACTCGGTTTTTTCTTTCTCTGTATGATTTTATGGTCTAGAAAGTTATTTGGAAATTAGAGCTCAGATACAAGGAAGAAAGCATGATAACTTAGGCCACAAGATCCTTATACTTATGTGCCTCAAGACCACTTCCAGCCAATTTGGGGCACACATCAGCACACATATGAGATAATAATATGCCAGAAGTGTGCTTTCCAGCAGAATGATAACAGTCAATCCTGAGCGCTGCTGACACTGGTTAAAAGCTGCAGATTGCAAGAGAGTTCACTGACGTCCACAATGGTTTGATGGTAAATTTGCCCACGATTATAAAATACCTAAAGGTGTCAGCAGTGCTTTCCTGCAAAAGGACATAACACCTCCATTCCCCAATCAGGAGGAAGTGTTTCCTGACCAGCCACTGTAGAGGTTGCCCTTCTTTCTTATGTAATTTTCAAGTGCCCCCAAGGAGTAAAGGAGCACGATTGCTCAACCCCTAAGCATGGGATCCCTCAGCTAATGACACCACACATAACCAACAGTTATGAAAAGAGTTATTGCTTCTATGATTGAGATCACTGGGAAGCATAAGGCAGGCCACTCAATCAGGCATGAAACAGCCTGTGAAAGGTAAAAGAAGGTGCACAGACTTATTTTTTTATGAGTTAAGGGGGCGAGCTAGGGCAGGAGCTTGCATGGATTCAAGGTTTCTTATCAACTTGTACAGATGTGGGGCACAGGGTGAAGAAGGAAGGCTGAGGCTTAAAAGCTGTCAGCTGTCAATGACAGAAAAGTGGAGTCAGAGACTTCGGGTTTATGGTCTGGCATTTAAGTAAGTTAGAAGCTGTCATTCCCGACCAACCTCACTAGAAAAAAGTGAAAAACTTGAAAACGAACTTCTCTTCTTGGATCTACCAGAGCATTTAGGTCACAGGATAACTCAGTGTCTCCAAAATTGAGAAAGAGAAAATAAACTCAGCATTCAGAAAAAATGCCCCAAATAGTTTGTTCCTAGCATGGAAAAAAGTTATTGCTAAGACAAAAGAGAACAAAAAAAGACAGAATACAATATCCATGATCCCCAGGACAATCTGCTTTACGCAGGTATAAATGCACATGATGGGAATACCTGAAGGAAAAGAAAAAAATCAGAATAAAATCAGTGAAGTAGTAATCATTGAGATTTTCCTAGAATTAACAATAGATGGCAAATTGTCAATCTAGGAAGCTCACATGACTCTAAACATGAAAAAGAACAGAAGTCCACAACCAAGTATCTCATATTAAAACAAGATGAAAATCAAAGACAAAGAAAATATACTGAAAGAAGCCAGAGGGGAAAACACCTTAGTTTTCAAGAAACAAACATTAGAATTAAACTTCTTTCTGAAATCAAGCAAAGAAAAAAAAAGTAAAGAGAAATATTTAAATTTTTAAAAGAAGAACCCAATCTTCTAGAATTCTGTATAAAACTATCCTTCAGAAATAAAAGACAGAGACAAAAATTGATGGAATTTGTCATGAGTACACCTACTTTAAAAGAAGTGATCAATAATTCATTATAATACAAATGATGAAGAAAGAATAAATGAAGGTAAAATACCTTTTGTATTTATCATAATATAACAGATGACAGTTTGATTAAAATAACATGTATTTAAATTTAAAACAATAATAAAAGGGATCCATTCTCCAAGAAGGCATAGCATCCTTCATGTGTTCATGCACAAGAGACACAAAATACACGAGGCAAAAACTGAGTGTGTGCAAGGAACATTGGAGGAATCCACTATTACCACTGTGGACTTCATCACCCCTTTATCACGAGTTATAAATCCCAGCAGGCAGAAAATCTCCAAGGACGGAGATGAACTCAACAGTGCCACATAACAACTGGATTTAATTGTAATCTGTGGACTCCTTCATGCAACGATAGCAGAATACACATTCTCCTCAAGTTCACATGGAACCTTCACCAACACAGAACACATTCTGGGACACGAAGCACACCTTAAATTTTTGAAAGAACAGAAATCATGCAAAATATGCTCTCACACCACACAGGCATTAGTCTAGAAATTAATAACAGATAGTTCGATAAACCCCACATATGTAGACATTCAATAACACACTTCTAAAGAAGATATGGAATCAAAAAACATCTCAAGAAAAATAAATATTTTGGCAGCAACAGCAATCAATGCCCAAGGGGTAAGTGATGCCATCGAACAAATACACTAGAAAAAAAGATCTATAATCATTAATGTAACCATCCAATTATGAAACAAAAAGAGCTAATTAAACCGAAAGTAAGCAGAATTAAATAATAAAAATTAGAAATCCAGGTGATAGTGAGAAATCAATGAAGAACATCAAAACAATAAAAGCTATTTGACAAGATAAATAAAATCGATAAACATCTGGTCAAAATAACTAAGAAAAGAGTAAGACAGATATTACAATGTGAGGCCATCATGTAACTGCAGATGGAAGGAGAGGCAATTAATGGCAATTTAAACAGTCTAGAACCTTCTACGGTTGGGGCAGTTTGCAAGTAGTGGCCTAAATAGGCTCAAGTAAATTTGGAAACAGGAATTTGTTGCCTCACTAACACAAAAGAATCTACTAGAGCTATTTTTTCTTCATGGTGTCAGGAAGGTTGTAGCATTTTATTTATTAAAATAGTTTTTTAAAAAGGAACAAAGGCATCAGGCTCTCATGTTTCAGGCAACGGACCAACCACTTATTTCAAGCCACTTTTTTCAATATATATAAGCCCTAAATGTCAAAAGAATGTCCACAAAAGAGAATGTTATGAATGTCATGTCACATGTACTCCTGGAGCAAGGTAAACGCAGCTCAAATCTTCCCTGCAGAGACTGTATGCGGTGGCAGTGCTTCTGAGCTTCCCTGAAGGGAACCAGGTCAAGTTGTATCGTGTCCCTTCAGAGGTGAAGGCCAACGGCAGCTAGGCTGCTAAGATGCTGTTGACACAGGCACTGAACAAATCACACTTGGCCAAATCTTTGATAGCAGAATGTGTACCAGTTGCTGGGTGGATGGGGTCAGTAATTTCCATAATGCTGGGGACTGGGACTAGGGGCTGATTTGGTGCCACCACAGCCTCAAGTCTATGGCAATCCAGTGTGAGTTGTCATTCATTCTTTCCAGATTTAAGAACAGGCCAGTTGGGGACTGGGACTAGGGGCTGATTTGGTACCACCACAGCCTCAAGTCTATGGCAATACAGTGAGCTGTCATTCATTCTTTCCAGATTTAAGAACAGGCCAAATTCGGCTGTTCAAAGGAGAAGCACTGGGGGTAATCACATTTTCCTAAAAGGTTTCTTATAGCAGTTTTCAGTCCTCAAGGGTCCTGTTTAATTTACACCAGGCTATATTATCTAATTTTACTAAAAAGTAAAAACCGTAATTCCCGTCCGGTGAATCCAATTTGGAAGTGGCACATTTTAATTTATATATTATTGGTTCCAAGCTTTCCTGACACCAGAGAGATTTGAAGATAGTGGGTGTTATGACCATGAGGCAAGGAAAAGGTTCTCATGGTCATCGTGAAGTATGCCATGTGCCCTGTGTTATTTCAGTAATCCCTGAAGGTCATCGGGTACTTTGCTTCCATTTACTGACATCCCAGGTATAACTAATGTAATGTAGCATTGAGTCATTGCATGACAGTGAATTACTGCGTTATAGGAGATGGTAACAATCCAGAACTTATGTTTTGCAGGCTCAAGGGCCAAGGAGCGCCCTTTTATCTTTTTTGTTATGTAAATTCTGTTAGTGTACTTTGGATTTCCAATTGGGTCAGATTGTGAATCTTTTATCTGTATCTCATTCCTCTTCTTTCCTCTCTCTGTCCTTCTCTGTTTTGCATTTTAGGTCCCCGGAAAAAAATCAGGGCAGTAAGTGTTCTTTCTAATCGCACACTTATAAACTTATTTCTCCAGGGGCCTCAAATCGGTTCCTTGAGGATTAGAGGCCTCCACCATGGAATGGTTGCTACCTAAATTTAAGGAACCCAGGCTTACATCTGTTTTGAACAGTCACACCTTCACTCTAAACACAGAGAAGCTCCACCCAAGACATTGACCCAGGAGCACTGTAAGCAGGGCCCCACCCCATACGCCTGCTCCCAAAGGACAACAAATCACCAAACTGTCAACCTGGAGTCCTCTGTATACAGACTCAGTGGGACAAAACACAGCACTGGGCAGCACAGCTCACAGGAGGGCTCCCCAGCAAGCAGCAG
>NW_006435869.1:247017-265164 GCF_000325575.1 Pteropus alecto
TAAGTTGTCAGGAGTCAAAAATCAAAACCGTGGATTTACTCATGACAATAATAGTAAGAAAAACGAGCATTTGCACTGGTTTGTTTACATACATACATACACACATACACATACACACACACACACACACACACAGGATGATCTACAGCTGATTAAAATTGGTTATTTGAGGGTGAATGAGGTAAAAACACAGGAGTGGAGCAGGATATGCTGGCAGGGAGTAGTAGTCTTCACTTAGTTCCTTCCCTCAGGAATTTAATTAACCTTCCAATCCACTATTGTTTAAAACAAAAAAAAAGAAATTTATATATACCATATTTTCCTAAGCTTAATCATTATTTTTAATTAATTTAAAACATCCGTCTTATATCTTAAGTTCCTCTTGCTAAATGGAACCAAAATTCTATTTGGTTCCACAATTATCTTGCCACACTCACAGGGTATCTCTTGATCAACTTATATATTAAAAGCCCGAGAGCTAATGGAAACTACAATCAAAGGGCTGCAATATTCAAGAGAGAAAGAAATCCAAAGAAAAGAAACACAAATACTAGAATCAAGACAAAGCAGCCTGCTCCCCTATCTATAGTTCAGAAGTTAAACCAGTCAAAAAATGTAACATAACTTCAACCTTGGGGTCTCACCTCAGGCTGAGACAGAACACCTGAAGTGGGTCAGTCCCAGGGGAAGGAAGGGAGGGACACCTGAGCAGCCCCAGGAATGAACTCTAAGAGCTCCAAACCCCTTTGCCCTCCTGTAAGCAGGGAAGCGCGCCCTCCCCCAGGCTTCCATTCTCACAGTGAAGAAACTCAGCCTGATTCAGTTTGAGTTCTGATCCAAATGAGCTCCCCAATTCATAAACCTTTTGTCCACGAGACAGATCCCCTGATCGTCACAGACTTTCTCAATGCGCACAAACTACACACTGAATGCAAAACTCAACATAAAATCTAAAATTGACATGGACAATAGACTAGCGGTACCAGAGGGGAAGGAGGAGGTAGACGGGGTAAAAGGTGTCAAATATGTGGTGACAGAAAAATCTAACTATGGCAAGTGAACACACAGTGTAAATATATATATATATATGCCTTACTGTTAAAATGTACAGCTGAAACTTATTGGATTTCATTAACCAACGTCGCCATAAAAAAATAAATTAAGAAAAAAAAATCTAAAAATGTCTAGGCCTAAGGAGCTGAACCCACCCCAGAAAGGGCATCCGCACCACGGCCACCCAGCCCTGTGCACTTGTGTCCCCATTTCCAGGGCTGTAGCTTTTCTCATGAATCTACTTGAACCATTCTACTCTGCAAGGCTAACCCCAGAATTGCATTTTAAAGCACCCCGAATAAAACAAACCTCAGAAACTTACTACGCATGCTCAGAGAAAAAGGAGTGAAAGAAATCTCAGAACTTAAGTAGGGTGGGCCTGGTTAGTACTTGGATGGGAGACCACCTAGGAAGACCCGGTGTTGTAGGCCTTTAAAAAAGAGTGAAATAAGAATTCTATACAAATGGAATGCAATGCTGGAATTTTTTTAAATTTTTTTCTGAATTAACTCTTTCGTCCCTGTTTGGAACTATTTTACACTGTCTTTCAAACTACTGATTAAATACACTTTACTCCTATAGAAAAACAAATAAGCAGGAAAGTGTTTTCAGGTGACAAACCCAGGGAGGGGCAATGCTGACAGGACAGAACACCCAGGAAAGTTTTCCAAGAGGAGCCTCCGCCCAAAGGACTTCCCACAGGACGCCTGTGCCAGGGGAAGTCCTGGGGGAGGGGAACGGGGATTTCATACAGCTAATTCCAGGTGGTTATCCTCTGCTTTCCTCTCATGTAAAACATCCATAGACAAATATAAATCTTTAAAAAATAATAATAAAGAGCATTCCATTATTCTGTAGCTACTGGGTCTCTTCAAAATGCACCTCAGCGGATAAATAGTTGATAACGATGCTGTGACTCAAAGACGGATATTTGGCTACGGGAATGCCTAGAGGGATCTGGAAATTTAGGAATTTATTGCCAGCCCTAGGCGGAGATAAGCTGGGGGACAGGGTCGTGGATTTGAACCGCTGTGACCCAAACGTTTGAAAAACTCAGGAGAAAACAGACCCCCCTTGGGGAGTAAGTGGGAATGGGGACCACAGCTTCTCCTACGCACGAACCCCGGTTACCAAGTAACGACTCTCCTCGGATGACCCTCCGCGCAGTCACAGCACCATCAGATCTGGGGAGACGTGGGGCTGCGGGCGCAGAGCTGCCCAGAGCTCTGACCCGGGACTGAAGTCGCTTCGCACAGTGACGAGACAGGACGCCCGGGGTCCTGGCTGCCCGCCCACTCCCCACGCTGTGTGCCGGTGGCGACTGAGGTTCTGATAGAGACCTCAACGGACTCGGGTCCGCAGACTCCGTTGGCGACCGCGGAGTGGTCGATCCCGCCGCTGCCAGTTCCAGCCGGTTCCAACCAGCTTGTCCCCGTCCCCTTGTCCCCGTCCCCGCACCCAGTCCTGCACAATCACCATATTTAGGTTTCCTGAGTCTCCAAATCCTGCCTACGACTTCCACGACCAGTGCAGATCACAGCGGCACACACGCGGGAAGATTCACCAGCGACCGTGAAAGGAAAGCGACTCCTCCCCTCTCCTACTTCTCTGGAGAGGAGCTGGGATTCAAACGCCTAGGAGGTGCATCGCCCCACCCACCTGCCCCAGCGGCGCCCCCGATTGGACAGAAATCCATGCACACGCTCCTCCTGCCTGATTGACATCAGGTGGGAGTACGCGGGGCTGAGCCGAACCAGCTTCCGCCTCTGAGGGGCACCTGTCTTTTCCCCCGCACGTTTAACTTTAAGCTGAACTTTTTCCTGGCCTAGGGCTGACTGTAATGTAATCGACGGCCTCTTTGTGAACACATGGGGACAGGTGAGCACAGGAAAGTCCTGACTGAAGTTCCAAATGGAGCAAGAAGGGCAGAGCGTGAGGGTGGCCCAAGCCAGGCCACACTGTAAGAAGACAGTCTTATGTCGTCCTCTACAGATCAAGGGTTTGGTGAAAGGCTGTCAGGCCACTCATGGAACTGTGACCCTTGTTTAGAAACAGACACTGAAATGTGACTGCACCATCTTTAACAGAGTCTGGTTTCATTTCAAACATTGATGCTTCCCAGCCTCGAGCCTTCCACCCACTCCTGCCCCACCCCCACTCATGCGGTCTTTGAGAGAAAGTATTCCAAGCACTTGCCTCTGGTGGGAAGGTGGAACCCGCAGCCCCAGCCTGGACTCAGGGACTCTTCTCAGTCTAACCCCAGGGGGTGAGATGTGTTCATTACATTCTCAGATGTCCATTTTACACTGGAAAGGAATTTAATTTAGATTAGTTTTTGCCTCTGTCTGGAAAACTTTAAAATGTAAACGGCTGACAAGAAAAAATCTTGGGCTGGAGAGTAAGAGACAGGGCAGTTAGCCTGTTAATATCTGCGAGCCAGCTCTGACTAGACTGCTCTGGCTCCTGTGTGTCTGTTGGAATTCAGTATTGACCTCCAGGTGGGGGAGGGAGGGTAGGACCTTCCACGTCCACTCCAGGCACAACACCCTCCTAGTACATTGATGTGTTCACCAATTTAGATCCCTCTGAATCCTGAGATTTAGGGGTTTGGGTGGAGTTTCCTCACCTAGACATGACTTATGAAATCACTGACCCTCTCCCTTCCCCAGAGGCAGGGGGCTTGGACTAAAATTTCTAAGCCTGTAATCAAAGCTAGGTCCTCCTAGTAATCAACCCCCATCCTGAAGCCACTGAAGGGCCTGCAAACAATCTACTCATTAGAACATAAGATGCTCCCATCACCTTATCACTCAGAAAGTCCAAGGGCTTTAGGAGGTCTTTGCTAGGAACCATGGACAAGGATCTAACATTTTTCTTATTATACCACAGAAAGTCCCAGGTCGGAACACAGGTTCATTTAAATACTGAGACCAAATCATAGGAGTACAGAACACTTCCCCTCCACCCACGACACAGCACTACACCAGAACACTGCTGTTGAATAGCAGTGGAAGACACCGGAAGAACTGCAGTTTCAGCACTTATTTAAGAAGACTCTGTAGAACCCTAAAGATGACATGGGAGACAAAAACCGGGGACACCTGAGGATATTTTAGCCTCTGACAGTCACAGCAAGTAGTAAACACAGCCTAAACCCTAGTCAGATAAACATAAAACCTCACACTAAAGGCTTATTAACCTCAATTCCCTTTTCACCACACATTGTATCTGGCATTCAACAAAAAAATTAAAAGACTGTAATAGCCCGCTGAAATGTGAAAGGGTTAAAGAATAATTAAAACCTGAAACTGGACAAAGGAAGTCTATAACTTAGGCCTAGTTTCTGGAACCCCTAACCACATTCTGTTAATCATGAAACTTGTAACAATGAGCTCATACGCTAACTGCCAATTTTAGCCTGTGTAACCCTGCTTGCTTGCGTGGCATGAAAAGTAATCAATTGTATATAAGCTGAAAATTACTGTTTGGCCATCGCCCATGGGAACACTGGCTATTGCCCATGGGAACATAGGCAATCACCCATAGGAACATAACATTCTAACAACAAGCTTTCTGCTTCTGTACTTCCCGCTTGCACACCTGACCAGTGGGTTGACAGGTAGTGAATAGGAGAAAGATGGACCTTTGTGTTTAAGACAGAATGAGGAATGGGATTTGGGGCTTAAAAACCTTGTATCTTGGCAATTCGGGGCTGCTCCTTTGCAAGGACAGCCGCCGGCTAATAAACTGTCTCCTGGTTAAGAGCACTCAGGTTGGGTCTGGTTATTCTGGACACAACAAAGACATGCTAAAAGAAGTAAAAACACAGTTTGAAGAGATAGGACAAGCAAAAGAACATAATTCAGATGTAGCAGATATGCTGGATTACCAGACCAGAAATGTAAAGCAACCATGGCTGATGCGCTAATGAAAATAGTGGACAACATGCAAGAACAGAGGGGTAACATCAGCAGAGATGGAAACCCTAAAAAAATTCAAACGGGAAATACAAGAAATAAAAAACAAAACAACAAAACAGAAATTAGCAATTCCTTCGGGGGGATTATCAATACAGTAGAAATGTGTGAGAAGAGAATCAGCAAGCCTGGGGAGATGGCAATAACAACTTTCCAAAATAGAAATGCTGACAGTTACAGAATCAAAAAGACGGAACAGAAATCCAAGAACTTTGGGACAATTACAAAAGGTGCAACATATACATAGTGGGAACACATGAAGGAAAAGAAAAAAAGGAACAATTCCTTCCTCCCTGTCCCTTATAACATTGCTGTCATTCATTTCAATTAACCTATAAGCTATAATTTCTATGAACAGAAAAAATAAGTGAAGCAATGAGGACTGAGATTTTCCCCAAATTAATGATAGACACCAAACTACAAATCCAGGAAGCTCAGACATCACCAAACAAGATAATCCAAAAAAGCACAGCAATATGATATTCAAACTAGAGAAAATCAAAGACAAAACTAAGTCTTTAACGAAGCTAGGAGGAGAAAACAGTTATAGTGAGACAAGGATACTATGGCCTTTGTTCGCGGAAACCAAGTGATTGGTTAGAGAGTTTTGTAAAATAGTTAAAGTGTTGAAAGAACCACCCAACTAGAATTCTGTGTTGAGCAAAATTTCTTCAAAAGTGAGGGAGAAATAAAGACCTACTGAGACAAACAAAAATGAGAGAATTTGTCATCAAGACACCTGATTTGCAAAAAATGTTAAAAGAAATTTCTTAGGAAGAAGGTAAATGATAAACATAGAGCATTAGAGATGGAATAAGTGAAAGTAAAATAAAACAACTTATTTTTATTTAATCTGAGAGAGAACACTTTGTTAAAATAGTAATAGCAACAACATATTAAATAATCAGAGTTTATAGATTAAGTGAAATGAATGATGGTAATGTTACTAAGGACAAGGAAGGAGGAATTGGAAATACTCTATTATGAGGCCCTGCACGTCCAGTAGAGAGGTATAGTGTTACTTCAGAGAGAACCGGGTTAGTTGTAAATGTTTACTGCAAACTCAAGCCTGACTGCTAAAAAAAGTTATTATCGATATGCTGAGAGGAGAAAAAAATGGAATCAGGAAAAATGCTCAATACGAGTCAGAGAAAGCAAAAGAAAAGACAAAAGAGAAACAAAGAACAAGGCAACAAATAGAAAACAGTAAAAGATATAGTAGATATTGATCCAACTATATCAATAATCACTTTAAAAGTCAATGGTCTAAATAAGGGAAAGACAACAACTTTCACGGCAAATAATAAAACAATTATATGCTGTCTACAAGAATCACAGATTAGAAATAAAGCCAGAGATTAAAAGTAAAGAATGATTGTTTAGCCAACACTAAACAAAAGAAAGTTGGCATAGCTATACTAATTTCAGACAAAGTTGGTGTCAGAAAAGGAAAATTCAAGTGATAAACGGGGATATTATGTAATGAAAAAGGGGTCAGTTCTCCAAGAGGACACAGCAATACTCAGT
This sequence comes from Pteropus alecto, assembly GCF_000325575.1. Classification (NCBI taxonomy): domain Eukaryota; kingdom Metazoa; phylum Chordata; class Mammalia; order Chiroptera; family Pteropodidae; genus Pteropus; species Pteropus alecto. The sequence continues at coordinate 253,575 of NW_006435869.1, forward strand.
GCGCATGTGCATAACAACACGGGGGCAAAAAACATGAGGAAAAACTCAGTACTGCAAGGAGTATCAATTCACTATTATAGAGTTGGAGACTTCAACACCAGCCCCAATTAGTAATTAAGAGGTCCCGCAGGCAGAAAATCAGGAAGGACATAGTTAAATTAAACAGCACCATCAAACGAGATTTTAAGTGAAATCCATGCAATAATCTATCCAAACACAACAGAATACATTCTTCTTAGATTCACACGAAACATTCACCACAACAGTCCACACTCTGGGATACATAATACACCTCGACAAATTTGAAAACAAGAGAAATCATATGTGATATGCTTGCAGACCACAGCAGTATTAATCTAGAAATCAATAAAAGAATGATAGTTGGAAAACCACCCAAATACTTGGAGATTAAAGAACACACTTCTAAATAAAACATTGATCAATGACACAGTGACGTAGTAAGCACGATGGTGGAATAAGAGTTTTGTACCGTCATCTCCGCACAGTGCACCGATTTTAACAAGCAGCCAAAGATGTGAGAACTTTTGTGGAAGTCAGGGGGTTCAGTGAAGAAATTCCTGCAGGCCACTGGAGCAAAATGTCTGAGACTAGACACTACGGTCAGAGTAAGAAGAAGAGTTCCACTTTACCTGCATTGCCCCTCCCCAAAGGTGGCACAGCTTATCATCAAGACACCCCCCTCAGCCCAGGATTCCCCCCACACGGGGAAAGTGAGAGCGTAGTGACTGAGCACTTGGCGCCAGTGGTGTGGGATGCTGCCCCAGAGGCTCACGGATTTCTCATCTCACTAAGAATGCCAAAGGGATCAACACAGCGGAGTGGCGGGAAGGCTGGGAGCAGGGACGAGTTACAAGGACACACAGCAACCAGGGTTCAAAACTCAACAAATGGTTGCAGACCCAACTAACTCCTGGGGGACTCCACCAGGAAGCCTGCATTTCAGCCACTTGGGACATGGTGCCTGCGGACACTCCCGGTGGCCCATGGGCACGCCCAACGCTCTGCACACCTCACTTGCCTGCCCTCCCACCCATGCCAGCTCCACAGGCCTCCTCCGGACACGAGTGCAAACCTCTCCAGTGTCTCCTAAGCACAGGCATTCAGGTGGCTCAACTCAGTGGGACTGGGAGAGACAAGCAAACCTGAGCATTTCAGGAGGCTACCCCGGGAGAAAAAACAGGAGGCTCTCACAGACCTTTTCTATGGATGCACCCGGCCTGGCTTTGAGGGACCCAGAGAAGGCGTGCAGTCTTAAGAATTCCACCTAAAGAGGGAACAAGGGGTGTGAAGCGGGTGCATCCATAGAAAAGGTCTGTGAGAGCATCAGAACCCCCCAAAGCAAGTCAGTAAAGACCACAGGAGGTGACTGCTTTTCAAATGTGAACAGCAATGCAAGGTTTCAAGGAACAAAAAATAAAATAAAATAAATAAAACAAAATAAAATAATAAAATAAAATGAAATAAAAGAAAAGAAAAAGAAAAAGAAAAATAACACCAGTAAAGGAACACCATGGTTTTCCAGTACCCTGTCTCAAGGAAATGAAAATCTACAAATGGCATGACAAAGAATTAAAAATAATTATTCTAAAAAAATTCAGTGAGCTTCATAAGAACACAGTCAACTCAACAAAATCAAGAAAATAATTCACGAACAAAATGAGAAGTGTGATAGATACACAGACATCATAAAGAACCAAACATAATTCTGGCCCTGAAGAATATGGCAAATGAAATGAAAAATGTACTAAAGAGCTTCAAGAGCTGAGTGGATGGACCAGATGACAGAAATCTGTGAACATGGAAAATTGGTCACCTGGTCATTTGAAATGATCCAGAGAGGAGATTTTAAAAAAGGAATAACAAAGAAGTGAAGAAAGCTGATGTGGTTTAGGGGACACAAGCAAAAGAAATAATATACACATCATGAAAACCCCAGAGGAGAAGAGAGATGAGTGGAAAGATTATTTAAAGATAATGACTGGAACGTCCCCAAATCTTGGGAGAGATGCGGACAGGACATCCAGGTACATGAAGCTCAAAAATCCCCAAACAAGCCAAACCCAAAGAAGGCTTCACCAAGAAGCAGTATACACAAATGACCAGAAATCAAAGACAAAAAGAGAATTTTGAAAGTACCAAGAAAAAAGTGACACATCACATCTAAGGGGACCCCCACTCCTGCGAATTTCTCCGCAGAAACCAGGAGGACGTGAGAGAAAGGCATGACAGACACCACGTGCTGAAAGAAGGAAACTGCCAACCAAGAGCTCTACCCAGCAAAGCTGTCCCTCAGAAATGAGTAAAAGAGAAACTTCTGCAGACAAACCAAAGCAGAGGGAGGCCATCGCCACCACGCCTGCCTCACAGATGCTACGGGGATTTCTTCAAGCTGAAGCGAAAGGATGCTAATTGGTAACGTGAAAATATACGAAAGTACAAAACTAACTACTCGAAGAAACTAAGAGTTGGTTGTTTGAAAATGTAAACCAAATTGACAAACCTTTAGCTAGACTTAAAAAGAGAGAGAACATTCAAAATAATAAAATCAGAAATAAAAGGAGACTGGAAATAAGGGCTTATTTGGTGCCACCACAGCCTCCAGGTTGCGGTAATCCACTGTGAGGTGTTAATCATTCTTTCCAGGTTTAAGAACAGGCCAAATTCAGCTGTTGAAGAGAAATAATCACTTCTTCACTAAATAAGTTTTGTATGATTGTTTTCAATCTTTCAAGGCACTATTTAATATACAAGAAGCCATATTACGTAATTAAACTGGGGGATAAAGCCTGAGATCCACTTTTGTCAAGTCAATTTGGAAATGGCAAAGACGTAATTTTAATTTATAAGTCATTGGTTCAGAGCTTTCCTGTTCACTCTGGGGTGCTTTAGGACAATGCGTGCTATGACCAAGGGAAATTTAGTCAAAAGAAGAGTTCTGTGATGGTTACAGTGAGACATGCCCATTTGTCCCCTATTTTACATTCAGTAACTCCCCTAACATTATCAGGGGCACCTTGTTTACATTTAGTATAATCACAATAAAACTGTAACATAAAACCTAGTATTGATTATGTGCATGAGGGTTTGTGCATTATAGCAAATGGCAAAATTATTCAGAAGCTATGTTGAGAAGCCTGCAAACCAAACAATGTCTCTTGACTTTTTGGTTGAATAATTCTTTGAGTATATTTGGGATTTTCAATTGGATCAAATTGTAGACCTCTGTTTCTGGTTTTCTTCTTCCTCTTCCTCCCCCTCCTTCTCTCCTCCTCCTCCTCCTCCTCCTGCTCCTCCTCCTCCTCCTTCTTATCCCCTCCCACTGTCTGTCCTTGTTTTTATTTTTGGTCTCTAAATATATTTGGGGGGAGGGTGTCCTCTCTACCCTCATATTTATATATTATTTTTATCCAGAGGGTCTCAGGTCAGTGCCATCAGTTTAGGAGCCTCCCATGACAATTGGTTGCTTTACAGGGCTAAAGGACCCTGAACTTAAGTTGACTTGAACTAATCCCTCGACTGTGCCGCAGGGGTACCCTGGGTGTTGTCCCCTTAACCCCAAGGGGACATCTGTGTTGCGGTGGAGGGAGGGACAGCAGAGACACATAAGGGTCCTGGGGAGCCCTCTAGTGTTATATGGACTCAGCCCACCGTCTACGGGCTGCCTTTCCTCCATCATCTCTCTTTCTCTGTAAATAGCTGATCTTTAAGTAGCAGCCCCACCTGATGCGCTCACCTTTTGCATAGGGAGTAGTCTTCCTCCCCCTCCCCCACGTCCCCAGGGTATGTTAGTGTCAACCTAGCTTCTGTCACAGCTTCACTCTAACACAGAGATTAATCCTGGCAAAGACATCCACCCAGGACCATTTGTAGGATGGCCCCGCCCCCCACGCCTGCTCCCAAAGGCCTAGGAATTCTCGAAACTGCGCACTCTGGCCAGCTGCACACAAAACTGGGGTTTGGCAGGGTCAGCGCTGCCACACGGGTCGGCACAGCTCACAGCTCCAGCTCCCCAGCACCCAGCAGCCCACAGTGCGGCCGCCAACAGTCAGCAGAGCAGGCGAGCAGATCAGAACGAGAGAAGACAGACCCACCGGGTGGTCACGTCGGGACATGCTCCTCACGGAGCCAACTGTTATGGTCACCTGAAGAGGCACGGTTCCCAGGTTGAAAATGATGCTGGTGTGGCTCCCCAAAGATTGAGAGGGCAGGCCAAGGCTTATGACTCAAATAATTGAGGTATCTGGGAGAGGCGGGGCTGGCCTCTCAAGCAGCTCTGAAATGGCTTGAGAGAGTAAACAGAAAAAAAGCCTGAGATTTTATTGTGGCTAGGGTGTTACAGAAAAAAATATTCAATAACATTTTTGAAAGACGGAAAGGCAGATTTTATTCAGAACCACTGCGACAGGCACTGAAACCACTGCGACGGGACTTCACGGAGGGGAGACATGGGATCGGGCCCCACTCCCAGCACAGCAAGAGCGAGTGGGGATCACAGCCAGAGAGCAGGGTGGGCGTCAGTGGATGGAAAATCACTGAGAGAAAATCAGGGTTAGGGATTCCTGCTAAACCGACCGACAGGATTCTGACTGCAGACAGGCCAGGGTGCTCAGACGTCACCTGAGGGTGCAGGAGACCGAACCCACTAGATATGGAGGGGATCGGATAGGAGGGGGCTCTGGTTCACGTGACTCCAGGGCTCCTGGTGAAACTGGATTTTACAAGGACGCGCAACAATAGGACTGGGAGAAGGTTTGGGAGCCTGAGTGAAGTTGTTCACGCGAAGAATCCGTGTATCAGTCTAATATTGGTCTAATATCAGTCTACAGTTGAAGACACTTAGGAATAAAAAGGCCGGGTAACTTGTCCAAGATCAAACAGAATAATGGCAAGAGTTCTGTTCACAGACGAGGCCTGTGTGGTTGGAACCTGAGGCCAATGCAGAGGAGGGCGCCCAGACTTTCTCCTCAGCCTGTCCAGGGTGCACACAGGGAAGGGGGAGGGGGCTTAAGCTGCAGCAAATACCGAAGCCGCAGCAAATACCGAACAATGCCGAGTCTGACTGCTCATTACAGGGACAAACATGGGCAAGAAAAACAGGCATTTACAAACACTTGTTTTTATATAAAGAAACGCTAAGGAACTCAATAACTGTGTACTTGGGGTGGCTGGACTAACAGCGCTGGAGTCTACAGTCTACAGGCCAGGATATATGAGCAGTGAGTCTTCTTAAGTCAGACTTTTCTATTTTCTAGATTTATTAAAAATAAACACAGAAATTTATATATACCATGTTTTACTATCTACTAGTCTTTCTTTAATTTTAACTTTTGTACATAGGAAACCATTCTAAGATTTAATTCCTTTAAACGCTAATGGTTACAAAAGTGTAAACCATACAAAATGAAAATTCTCAAATCTCTTGCTAAGGGACAAGTTGCATCCCAGTTTGTCCTTTTCCTGTATCTCACAGAGTGGGGGTAATTTAGGAATAAGTAGCATATTATGATGCAATAGGCATTTGGGTTAAGCTCTCTAAACATATTAGGATTTTCGAAGATTTACAGAAGGCTTTGATTTCAATTAAAATAAAAATTCAATCACTTTAGCCTTTTAAATTTCAGTATTCTCCAGAGACAAACACATACACTGATGTTAAAATGAAAAATGGGCCTGAGAGCTTAAACACATTCTTCTCACATCCTGAGGTTCTCTTGCCTGTAAGGAACAAAAATTCTCTTCGGTCACTCAATTACTTTGCCTTAATGCCATCATATCTCTCAATCAACTTACATTTTTAAACCTAAAAAACTAAAAATGCTATCATGCAAACAGGGAATGAAATGAAAAAATGATCAGGAAACTGGAGGCAAAGGGCTGCACTGCTCAGCTGATAAAGGAGACGAAGGTAAGAATCAGCTCAGGTGAGCAGCCTGCTTCCCATGAGATAGAAGGAAAGCTGCTAGCAGAAGGTTCCACATTCCAGACTCCTCTTTTGAGACAGAACCCCTGGAGTGGGTCAGTTCCAGGGGAAGGAGGGGAGGGGCACCTGAGCTGCCCCAGGAATGAACTCTGGGAGCCCAACGCCCTCCTCTCCTTGGGGAATAATGTAAACACTCCCTCTCTCAGGTTTCATGTCACAGTGAGGAAGGAACCTGTGCGCCTGAGTCAGTGACCCAAACGAACTACCCAATTCATGACTCCTTTGTCCATGAGACACCCGATCTTCAGACTTTCTCACTGTGCACAAATATACTCTGAGTGCACCTACACTGTGGATGCAAAACTCAAACAAAATGTCTAAAACTGTTGAGGCCTAAGAAACCACAACCTCAGGTGTGTCAACCTCCTCTCCCTCCTTGTGCACATGCACCTCAGCTTTCTAGGGCTGCAGCTTCTCTCAGTGTAAAGGCTCCTCCTCCATGGTGGGTGTGAGCAGGAAGGACACCTGCAGGGCGAGGCTCCCAGGGAGAACCACTGGGCCTTCAACTGTTTCCTTTTGCAGGTGAAGAGGCCTTGGTTTGGGTCACTGACCACAGGCCTCTGCTCCCCACTGGAGTGTCTCTGGACCACATATATTTTAAATGACACAAACCTAGTGTTTGAACAATCTGGTCAAAACATTCAAACCCAGTCTTCATGGGAAAAAAAAGAGAAGAAAATTGTAATGCACTTTGTTGACTGAACAAAAAACCCCACAAGTATATATGCATTCCAAAAAAGAAAAAAAAAATGTTACTATTTTTATGACAAAATATTGTCTTATGAACTAGTAATCATACTTGAACACTTCAGGTCTGCAAGTCTAAGCCTTGGAAATGCATCTGAACTCATTCAGAATAAAAAAAACCAGACCTCAGAATATTACTAATACACTCGAGAGAGGAAAAAAGGGAAATAATTTTTAATACACGCTATATAATATTGGAATTTATTTTTTTTCTGAAATTTACCTCTCATGCCTCTTTGAGCTTTATATTTGTTGAAAAATGGAGACTTAAAAAAAAAAAGGAAATAAATCTTTTCAAGGTGATAAACCCAGGGAGGGGCAGTGCTGACAGGAGAGAACACCCAGGAAAGTTTCAAGAAGGAGCCCCTCGCCAAAGGACGTCTGTGCCCAGGGGAGGTCCTGGGAGGCTGGACACAAGGATTTTATACAAAGTAGTTATGGTGGTTATTTGCTACTTTTCTCTCATGTAAAATATCCACAAACAAATAATAAACCTCATTAAAACAGCAATCTATTGACTGTGGGGAAAAGGGTGAACAATTAAAATACTGGGTGTTTGAAATGCACCCTGGAGAACAGTTTATTATGATGCTTGAATGGACAGTCGGCGTTTGGGAATGTGGGATGCGGGGAGGAGACTAGAAATTTAAGGATTTATTGCCAGTCCCAGGAAGATGGGTGGGGAAGAAGAACAGGGTCGTGGATTTGAGACCCTGCTTCCCAAACATTTGGAAAACTCAGGAAAAAACAGGCCCTCCTTGGGGAGTAAGGCAGGACTGGGGACCGCACAGACCACAGCTCCTCCTACGCACTAACCCTGGTTACCGAGTCATGACTGTCCCCCGATGACCTTCCCGGTGGTCACCGCACTACTTGAATAAATGTGGGGCTGCAGGCGCAGAACTACCCAGAGAGGCGCGCAGTGACGGGACAGGACGCCCCGGGTCCCTGTTGCTGGCCTAGACTCCGCGCTGCGAGCGGGAGCGGACTGAGGTCCGATCCTCGTCGCAGGGAACTCGGGTCCGCAAATTCAGAAGGTGATCGCGAAGAGGCCGGTCGGCCGCAGCCTGTCGCAACCAGCCTTCGTCCCTGTCCCGGGACACTGGGTCTCGCACGCTCACCATTTCCTAGTTTCTGGGGTCCCCCAGCGTCGTCCCTTTGGCTCCAGCTGCCGGTGCAAGTCACAGTGGGACTGACGCTGCTGCAGAGACACCTGGACCGTTAACGGTAGGTGAGACGCGAACTCGAGCGTAGCCAGTAGCGTCCTCGCGGGAGCGCGCTCCTACCCGCCAGCCCTGCTCCGGCCCAGATTGGGCAGTTGCAAGGACCCGCCTCCCTCTGCCTCAGTGACAGTTGGGGAAAGGGGTCAGACGACCGAGTAGAACCAGCTTCCGCCAGGATGGGACCTGTCCCTTCTGATCCCTTCCTTTTAACTGAACTTTGTTTCTGGTCTTACGGGGACAGTGGTGTTTCTGCCGCTCATCTTGAATGCGGACACACAGGTATGCGCCGGGAATTCCAGAGTCGGTTTCCAGGTGGAGCACACCCTTGTGCAAGAAAGGCACTCAGGCCAGGCCAGGCGCAACTGGGGCCAGAGGGTCTGGGGTCTTCCCTGGGTGAGTCGTTGGCATAGGCTGGGAGTCCACCAATGGAACTGTGATCCTCGCTTACAAACAAACAAGGACAACAAAAACAAACACATGGATCAATGAAACAAAACAGATAGCCCAGCAATAGACCCACACATGTATAGTCAATTAATTTATGGCAAGAGAGCAAAGAATATATATTGGGCAAAGGAGAGTCTTTTCAACAAATGGTGTTGAGAAAAGTGGACAGCCACTTGAAAAGAATGAAACTGGACCTCTGTCTTATACCATACACAAGAATAAACTCAAAATGGATTAAAGACTTGAATGTAGGTCCTGAAACTATAAAATTGCTAATAGGAGTCATAGGCCATAAACTTCTTGACATAGGTCTTGGTGATGATTTTCTGAATCTAACACCGAAAATGAAGGCAACAGACATAAAAATAAACAGGTGGGACTGCATCAAAGTAAAAAGCTTCTCCACAACAAAGGAAACGATAGATAAAATAAAAATTCAAACTACTGAATGGTAGAAAATATTTGTAAATCCTATGTCTAAATAGAGACTGATACGAAAAATATATTAAAAACTCATACAAGTTAATAGCAAATAAAAAATCCGATTTAAAAATGGGCAGATCTGAATACAAAGAAGTCATACACATGGCCTATAGATACATGAAAAAAAATTCAACATCATTAATTATCAGAGAAATCCAAATCAAAACCTCACACCTAAAAGAATGACTATTAACAAAAAGACAAGAAATAACAAGTGTGATGGGAATGTAAATTGCTGCAGCCTCTATGGAATAGACATAACAGAATATTATTCAGCCACCAAAAAGAATAAAATTATGCCATTTGTGACAACATGGATAGACCTCAAAGGCATTTTACTAAGTGAAATAAGTCAGTCGGAGAAAGACAATACCATATAATCTCTCTAGTATGTGAAATTTAAAAACCTCAAGTTCACAGAATCACAGAATATTTAGTAAATTAGTTTTTGCAAAAGGCGGGGCAGAAAGGGAGAGAAATAGGTGAAGGGAATTTTTCTTAAAAGATTGAAATTTAGAGAGAGGAGCTATCTGGAGTAAGAGTAGCAAGTCTCAAATACATTAGATTTTGAACAGTCGGATGAGGTACATCTCCTATTCCCAGCACCTGACACACAGCAGGTGCTCACGGAACACTGAATGAAGTTTCAAATCTCATTCTCACTAAATAAGAGAGTTCTGCCAGAAAGAGAGGTTATACAGTTACTCATTGACTTTATCAGAAGCACTAGCAGAAAAGACATTGTACCGTGGACCTCACCCTTCATTCTTGCAAGCTCCAAGGGCACACTCACCTTCGACTAGGTGAGAAGTATGACACTCCTCAGCAGTTAAGAAATGAGTTGGAGTCAGCGACCACACACCATGTTCACTTAAAAAAAGGATTAAGAAAGATTCTAAATTCTAAGGGATACATTTCACCACTAGAAAGTTAAGTTCTTGAAGGAAAAAAATGTGTAGCTCTGTATTTAAATTTTCAGCAACTGTCATGCTGTTTTCTATACTGGCTGCACAATGTTACATTCCCATCAACAGGCCACCTGCATCCCAGTGGGTGTTTTCACTTTCTTGATGGTATCCTCCGAAGAACAAAATTTATTCATTTTGGTGAAATTCAAATTTATGTGTTTTTTTTTTGCCGTTTTTTTTCTTTTGATGTCATATCTAAGAATTCTTTATTAAATCCAACATCATGAATATTTTCCTTTATGTTTTATTCTAAGACTATTGAAGTTTTACCTCTTATGTTTAGGTATTTGATCCATTTTAGTAAATTATTCTATGACGTGTGATATAAACATCCAACTTCATTCTTTTGCATACAGCTATCCAGCCATCCCAGCACCAGTTTTTGTTTTTGTTTTTGTTTTTGTTTTTGTTTTGGGAGGGGGGTAATGTTAGTTCCCTTTATCTTTGTAAGGCTTTCATGTAAATCTTTATTCCCAATTTTTAAAAAGCATATTCTTTTCCCATTTGAGGTATGCTTTTCATTTTTATTGGGCATATATGTAACTGAGGAAGTGAAGAATCATATGGTAATTCTAGCTTTAATTTTTGAGCAACTGCAAACTTTTCCAGAGTGGTTGCACTGGTTTTTATTTGCACCATCAGTGCATGAGGACTCAAATTTCTCCATATGTCCTCAACAACATTTGTTATATCATTTTTTGATTGTAGCCATCCTAGTGCCTAGTGGCTGTAAAGTGGTATCTCTTTTGGGGTTTTGATTTGCATTTTGTTGAGACTAATGAGATCCAGCATCTTTTCATGTGCTCTTAGCCTTTTGCATATCTTCCCTGGGAAACTGTATCCAGCTCCTTTGTTTATTCTTAAACTGAGTTACTTGACTTCTTTACAATTAAAGTATGAAGTCTTTAGATTTTTTTCTATGAAAGTAACTTTGGTATGTAATTTGCCTAAATATCTTCCATCTATGGGTTGTGTTTACACTCTGCTAAAATTTTTTTATTTTAATTGTGGTGATATACACATACAATAAACATTACACTTTAGCCATTTTAAGTGTACAGTTCACTAGTGTAAAGTGCATTAACATTGTGAAACCGTCTGCAGCTAAAGTTCAAATAAATAAAATAAAGTACTTTATCATTGCGGGGAAAAAGTTGTGAAACCAATCTCCAGAACTACTTTCATCTTGCAAAAAACACAACTCATTCTCCCCTCATCCAAATCCTGGAACCAACCATTCTACTTTTTTTCCCTATGAATTTTACTACCCTAGGTACAGCATACCAATGGAATCATACAGTGTTTAACTTTTTTTGATGGATTAATTTCACTTGGCATAATGTCCTTAAGGTTCATCTATGTTGTAGCATGTGTCAGGATTTGCTTTTTTTTTTAAAGCTGAAATACTATGTTTTATGTGTACACCAAATGTTTTTGATCCATCCATCTGATGGACACTTGGGATACCACCACCTTTTGGCTATCATGATTAATGCTACAGACATGAGTGAATATGTATCTGTTTTAGTTCCTATTTTCAATTCTTTTGGGTATTTACCCAGAAGTAGAATTGCTAGATCAGATGGGAATTTCTTAATTTTTTGAGAAACTGACATGATATTTTCACACCCACAACATGATTTTATATTCCCGGCAATAGTACACAAAGGTTCTAAAGGGTGTTTTCACTTTCTCTAATTTTATTTTATTTTATTTTATTT
>NW_006435869.1:265185-278621 GCF_000325575.1 Pteropus alecto
TATTTCATTTCATTTGTTTCATTAATGTAATGAAGACCAAATTATCTTTTTTTCTGATTTTATTCTTAATGTTATATCTAACAATTCTTTGTCAAATCCAAGGTCAGGAAAATTTTCCTAGGTTGTTTCTAAGTGTGTTATATTTTTTCTCTTATGTTCAGTGTAAATTATTGTATGTGATGTGATATAAGTACACGACTTTTTTTTCCATATGGTTATCTACTTGGCTCAGCACCAATTTATACGAGAAATTTTTTTTCTTTATTCTTGGCACTTAAAAAAATCAATTGACCATAGATGTGCGAGTTTATTTCTCAGATCTTAATCTCTTCCATAGATCTGTATGTCTATCATTGTGTCAGTACCACACTATCTTGATTACTATTTCTTCATACAAAGTTTTGAAATTAGGGTATGTTAGTCCAACTAATGTGTGTTTTTTTAAAGAATGGTTTGGCTATTCTGATTCTGTGCAATTCCATACAAGTTTATAAACCAACTTGCCAATTTCTGTAAAGAAATCAGCTGGTATTCTGACTCTCCAGATCATTTTGCAGAACAGTGACATTTCAACAAAATTAAGTCTTTTGATCCATGAAAGTGGGGTGTTTCCAATTCAGTTATAACTTTACTAGTTTTTTAATGATGTTTATTGTTTTCATAGTGTTTGTTTTGTACTTTTATTAGTAAATTTTTTCCTAAGTATTTTTCCTTTGATGCTTTTGTAAATGCATTTGTCTTTTTATTGCATTATCAGATTGTTCATTGCAAATATGTAGAAATACAATCTATTTTTATATTTTAATCTTGTTTTCTACATTGCAGAACTCAATTATCAGTTTTCACTCTTTTGTGGACTCCTTAGAGTTTTCTATGTGCAAGTATAGGGACAAAATTATTTCTTTCTTCCTTTCTACAGCTAATCTAAAAACTAAAGTGATGTAGGACAGAATAACAAAAGAAAAACTTTCCTATGTATGGGAGCCCCATAAAACAATGAGACTCAAAAAAATTTAAAAAATGACCAGAACAGGAAGCCTTTATACCTTTTGGACAAAGAAGCAATAACTTTGACAAGGCAGAGGGGGAAAGGCTACCAAATGATGAAGAAATAAGGTTTTTTTATACAGCCTTCTCAGTGCTAAATTTTCTGTCTCTGATGATAAGGATGCTGTCTACTCTCCTGGTGCAAGGAGGGCACCTTTCACATGGGAGATTCATCTCCTGCTGTCAAAGGGACAAAGGAGGGTCCGAAGGCCCTTCTGGCAGTAGCTGTATCTCAAGCACCTTAAATCAAAATAATCAATAGGCCAATATGCCATATCTTGGGGGGACTTATTAAGAAAACAAGATACTTCATCTGGAAATAGAGATAATTTTACATCTTCCTAACTTATCTGCATGCATTTCATCTCCCACTCCCTGTTTTTTCCCATGGTTCTGGCTAAACTTTCCATTACACTCTAGAATAGAAGTGACAAGAGCAGACATCCTTCTTTGGTTCCATATCTTCACATCAGGGAAAAGCATTCCAGTCTTTCACCAATAATATAATATTATCCGTGGATTTTCCATAGATGTTCCTCTATCATGAGGTTAAAATTTTTCCTTCTATTCCTGGTATGCTGAGTGTTTTAATCATAAAACAATACTAGATTTTTGTCAATTAAGTCAGTCAAGTAAGCCTAAGCTTGCTTAGAGTGTTTTTTGTTTGTTTGTTTGTTTGTTTATGAAGTCAATCACTCCACTTGTTAGAGTTCTATTCATATTTTCCATCTTTCATGAGTTAGTTTCAGTAATTTTGGTCTTTCTAAAAATTCTTCCATTTCATCTTAGTTACCTAATTTATTGCCATGCAATTGTCCATTGAATTCCTTTATGATCCTTTTCATTTCTATAATTTCAGCAGCTATAGCCCTCTTTCTTTTGGATTATATGAATTTGAATCATCTTTCCTTTTCTGTAGACCAAAATTTGTCAATTTTGTCAATCTTATCATAGAACCCATTTCTGGATTCATTGATTTTCCATTCCTCATTTCATGAATTTCTGCTCAATTTTTATTATTTCCTTTTCTCCTTGCTTTGGATTTGGTACCTCATTGTTTCAAGTCTGTTTAGTTGAAATATAAAGTTATAGATTTGAGATTTTTCTTCTTTTCTAGTATAGTCATTAATGGTTACAAACACTTTTCTATGTTTTGCTTTAGATGCAAGCCATAAACTTTGACCATTTAAACATAATATAATGTCCCTCAATATCTTTACTAATATTTTTGTTTTCAAGTCTATTTTGCCAGATAATTGTATCACCTCTCTATCTATCTTATAGTGCTGTTCATAGGTATATCTTCACCATGCTTTTTTTTTTTTCAACCTATTTGTATCTTTGAATCTAGAGTGTGCTGTACATAGCATATATTTAGATCATGGTTTGCTTCTTAAATCTGTGGTGACAATCTATAACAAAATTTCATCAAGTGTAAAAATGAAAATAAATGGTATCTGTATCTTTAAGGGGAAACTTTATTGTTAATCACAGGAACACAGGACTTTCTATGTTGCTGTGGTCTACTTACTTCCACACCCATACAGTTCCTTAAAGTGTGTAAGATATACTGCATGGTAGAAATTCAAGGGAACATTATGACATTGTCACTCACTGAGGCGCCTAGGTTTGTGTTCTCTTACAATTAACTTAAAAACACAGGTCTCAGTTGAGTCACAAAAGAGATATTAATTAAGTATATTATGTAGTATATTAAATGAATTTATATTTTTTAATTGAGGTGTTTTATGCTAAATGGTATCTAATATACTGCAAACATACATCACTGTTAGATAGTAAGTAAGAAAAAACAAAAGCTGTTGCAGAAAGCTAGTATCTGGCCTACAATTTTTGCAAGGCCAAGTCTTATCTTACTGAATAGAAAAATGTCACACACCGTGCAGTGACCATAATGTCCCAAGACATTTATAATGCTATTTTATAAGGACATGTCTAAAAATGGTAAAGAATATAGTTCCAAATCATAACAATGGCCAATATTCCCCTTTTCATACTAATATTACTGACCAGAGCTTCTTACAAATTCAGGTTAGCTCCACTATATTGTTTTTACCTTCTAGAAACCCAATATTATGATTGGTAATGACAGAATAAAGTTTACCTCCTCACAGCATTTAGCACAGAAAAAGGCCTTGCTTTCTTAAATAGGAATCACACCCTCTAATACAGTATTTGTTAGCATTTTATGGATTGAACAGTCAATTAAATATTTGTATGAAACAACTACAGAAGTGTTCATTTAACCAAAAAAGCAAATACTATTTTTTTAATGCATATACTTTTAATCACATACAATCAAACACTACTGAAAGTATATTGAGGGATTACATTCAGCTACAAATAACAGGAAACACCCAGTCTTCCTGAAAGGAGGAAGATGCTTATTCTCTCATGGAAGGACTGGGTCAAGGCAGCCTCTGCACATGCAGCAGAGAAACAAACACCTATGGTCCTTTTTGTTGATGGCCCCATTGTAGATATCATGGTCAATCAGGAAAACATGCTCACTGCACTGTTAACAGCATAAGGTGTTTCCTATACAAGTTAGACCTTTTACTGATATAATCTAGAAAAGAGAGGATTCAGAGAATGTTCACAAGTATGAAGAACTGAAATAGTTTCCTGGTGGACACAAGAGAGCCGAATTTTGATGTGGGTCTTGTGAAGACATCAGTGAAAAACTATACCTCTAAGAAAATGGAAATCAACCAGTGTATGTTGTATTAAACATACACTTAATTGAAAAGTAAAGAATTCAAAAAAGTCAGCTGGAAAATGGTGTCCTTGAAGCCCCTTTGTTTCTTTCTCCCTCTGTATGATGGCTCCAATATCTGCCTAATGCCTTCTTCACTTCTGCCTTCCAAATCTCATGCAAGTGAGGCTATGGGTAAATTCTAATATGGAACCACAGAGAAAAATGAATTCTGGAAAATCTAGTTCATAACATTACCAAAAGGAGGGATATCTACAACTCTAGATATTTTGTCCTATCACAGGTCTCTCTTCTGAAATTAAAATTTATTTGCCAAATGCCAGTCAAAAGAAAAAAAAAGATCAAATATGAAAATAACTCACATGAAACTTTATTCTTTTGTAAACTTGACACACATAAAAATTTACCCCAACTGTTTATAAGAATGGAAAATGGGAAAAGACTCATACCCATCACCCTCAAAAGGAACTTATTAAGTAAGAAAGGGGCAATATATATAATAAACTAAGAATATGCAAGAACTGTCATGAGGTCTATAGGAAAATCCCAAATTATACCAAACTGTCATTTTTCAATGGCCCTTTAACACACACACAAAATAAACATCATAGAAAATTAAACTTAATTGCATGGCAGAAATACAATTAACTTAACCCAGGATCTAACATCCTTCAAAATATAGAAATAATGTTAACTGATTTAATGAAAAATCACTACCTATTAATATTATGTGCTATTGTTGAATGACAACTCACAGAATTATCTCACCTCAATGTTTCTGAAAGTAATTACAGTTGACCCTTGAACAATATGTTTGAACTGCACAGTTCCACTTATACTCAGATTAAAATCACATACAAAATTGGGTATTTGTGCATGCAGAGGACCAGATTAAGTTATAGGTGGATTTTTGATGGTGCAAGCGGTTGATGCCCCTCACCCCAGTGTTGTTCAAGGGTCTACTGTGGTAGAAATTTTAATATAAACACTTTATTGTTAAAATTTTCTAGAAAATTATACATAAATTAATTTCCATCAATCCCTTCTCATGTTATTTACATTTTCACTTCTTTTTAGTGGGAATTTTACACATAAGGAAATGGGACAATTGAAGGCTTCCCCATACTATTTACATTCAAGAGCTGTGGTTCAGTGAATACTTTCACAACTTCAGAAGGGGGATGACTGAAGGCTTTCCCTCATTCTTTACATTTATTTGGTTTCTCTACTGTGTGCACTCTCATCTTGTGATTTTGAAGGATGTTCTTATAAATGAAGGCTTTTCCACATACCTTACATTCACAGGAATTTTTCCAGTATGAGTACTTCATGTCATTATAAGGAACTGTGCTCTGCCTAGGCTTTACCACATTGTGTTCATTCATAGGATTTCTCTCCAATGTGAGTTCTTTTATGCCTTTCATATAAACTGAGGTAAGTGAATGCTTGCACACACCTTACATTGATAGGGTGTATTTCAAGTATGCATTTTCATGTGTCTCTGAAGAGATTTTCGAGAAATAAAGGCTTTACCACAATGTTTACACTCATAGGGTTTCTCTCCTGTGTGAGTCCTTTCATGGGTTTGTAAGGAACTGTAAGATCTGAAAGCTTTTCCACATTCCTTACATTCATAGGGTTTCTCTGCAATGTGAGTTCTTTCGTGTATTCGAAGATTACTAGGATACTTGAACTTTTTACTACATTTTTTACATTCATAGGGTTCCTCTCCTTTGTGAATCCTTTCATGCATTTGTAAGGAACTAGAATATCTGAAAGATTTTCTGCATTCTTTACATTCATAGGGTTTCTCTCCTGTGTGAGTTCTTTCATGTGTTTGTAAGTTACCAGAAGATCTGAAGGCTTTCCCACATTCCTTACATTCATAGGGTTTCTCTCCTGTGTGGGTTCTTTCATGTGTTTGTAAGGAATTGGAAAATCTAAAGGCTTTTCCACATTCCTTACATTCATAAGATTTTTCTGCAATATGAGTTCTTTCATGTTTTCGAAGATAATTGGGAGCACTGAATGCCTTACCACAATGTTTACATACATAAGGTTTCTCTCCAGTGTGAGACCTTTCGTGTATTTGTAAGGATCTATAATTACTAAAGCTTTTTCCACATTCCTTACATTCATATGGTTTCTCTCCTGTGTGAGTCCTTTCATGTGGTTGTAAGGAACTATATGATCTGAAGCTTTTTCCACATTCCTTACATTTATAGGGTTTTTCTTCCGTATGAGTTCTTTCATGTATACGAAGATAACTGGGATACCTGAATGCTTTACTACATTTTTTACATTGATAGGGTTTCTCTTCAGTATGGTTTCTTTCATGTCTTTGAAAACTTTTATAACATCTGAAGGCTTTTCCACAGTGTTTACAATGATAGGGCTTCTCTCCAGTGTGGGTTCTTTCACATATTTGAAGTGAAGTTGAAGAACTAAAGGTTTTCCCACACACCTTATGTCGATAAGGAGCATCTACAGTATACGTTATCATGTGTCTTTGAAGAGTTTTGAGCCACATAAAACCTTTTTTGTATTCCTCACATTTATAGATTTCTTCTCTATTGTGAATTCTTTCATGTTTTTTAAAACATTGAAGATAACTGAAGGCTTTCCCACATATATTACATTTATATGGCTTCTCTCCATATTTCTGATACTCAGAGGGTTTATGTCCCGTGTCACATCTGGTGTGCCTATTATGAGATGAATACTGTACGAAGACTTTTCCACATGCACTGGATTCCCATGGTTTTACTCCAGAAAGAGTTTTCTTCAGATTGAGGTTTGGAATAAGGCTGAAGTTTTCTCCACATTGACTATCCTTTTCCCTTTCACAGATTCTATCTACCATATGACTTCTGTAAAAAAACAAGAAGCACATTATTAATAATTTATTAGTGATTTTATATTTATTAGAGAATATTTAAAGTAAATTTTTGTGATTTATAGCAAAAGTGTAGATTTTCTGCCTTATATATATGGGTTGAAAATGAATACACTAAAAGCTCTGAAAGACAACTTCAGCCTTGCTATTTTCAAAACAATGACATTCATATATAGCATTTATTCATGCTGTTTTCATGTGAACTAGTTTGCAAACACTGAACATTTATGCCATATATAAGAAAGTTATTTGATGAAAAATTAATTAATTTGAAGCAAGTGTTGTTCTATTTGCTTCTTTTTCAAATTTTGTAGCATACCCGGATTTTCAAGTGAGATATTGCTTTCCATTGTGAGTGTGACTCACCTTCGTTTTCTCCCTTGGTTTTTGCACTGATCTTCAACATCATAATCTTCCCATTTTTTACCTATAATGCAGACCCAGAAAAATCATTTCAAAGTA
The DNA here is from genome assembly GCF_000325575.1 of Pteropus alecto. Classification (NCBI taxonomy): domain Eukaryota; kingdom Metazoa; phylum Chordata; class Mammalia; order Chiroptera; family Pteropodidae; genus Pteropus; species Pteropus alecto. The sequence continues at coordinate 272,325 of NW_006435869.1, forward strand.
TTAGAAATTATAGAAAAATTATTAGATTCTAGTTCTATGATGAGGTATGAACATGCCCAGTTTATTTATGAATGTTCTCCCTTCCCACATTACACTTTGAAGGGTAAAAAGTACTTGTCCTCTAATAGAAGAAGTGAAGGTAACTTGCACATCCTTACCTATTGAAGTCAGGTTCCTGAAGGTTTCCCGCATCACATCTCTGTAGAGTTTCTTCTGGGAAGAGTCCAGTAAAGACCACTCCTCCAGGGTGAAGGTCACAGCCACATCCTCAAAGGCCACAGAGTCCTGAAATGCCCCAAATATGTGATTTGTGGGACCGACAGCACTGGCCACATATACTCCATTTATAGGAAGGTTACATATAATTCTGTCATCGCCAAACATATATACCATGAGATAACTTACTCTCTAGCCACACTTACTTCCTTATATAATAAACACCATCATAAACACATGGAAATTATTAACACATTTTTACTGTGATCACGTTATATTATATTTTTCTCTAATGGCAGGGTTCAGAACATGCTAGAAAATGACAGAAACACTACACAAATGAAACAAATATTGTTTTAAAACCATCGATTCCTTGTGAAAAAATTCTTTAATGTCCCTTCTTATTACCCATTTATAGCACTCCATGAAACAGAAGGTCACATCTGCATGAGGTTTCAAAGAATAAAAACATAGTGAAGAACTAGAAGCTTTTTCTTCTACTCCCATCGCCAAAAATGAAGACTCCAGAAGGCCTGTGGAAATCCAACATTTAACAAAGCATAACTGACTATATCATCCTAAAGTCCTCCAGACAATTAAAAGTGTGTATACCTCATTTTATTGAGCTTCTCTTTCTTGTACTTGGCAGATATAATAGCATTTTCATCAATATCGAGACAAGACCCTCCACCAGCAATAAGATTATGACTCACTGAAGGCTCAGAAGGTGGTTAACATTTTTTAGCAATAAAGTATTTTTAATTAAGGCATGTACACTGATCTTATAGACATATGGTATTGCAAACATAATAAGACTAATTATCATGTAAATAAAACTTCTTTATACACTGGGAAGCCAAAAAATTCGTAGGTTTGGTTATTGAATCATTGGTTTTATTGCAATGGTCTGGAACCAAACCCACAATATCTCCAAGGTATGCCTGTAATCAGAGACAGCTGACTGAATGAGAATATTCTTGTTGGGAAGCACTGCTTTTACCTTGTGTAATATTTAACACAGACTCAGTTATTCCTTCCTCTCTCTGTATGATTTTATGGTCTAGAAAGTTATTTGGAACTTAGAGCTCAGATACAAACAAGAAGGCATGACAACTTAGACCACGAAATCCCTATATTCCTGTGCCTCAGGACCACTTCCAGCCAATTTTTGGCACCTATGGGCACACACACGAGATAATAATATGCCAGAAGTGTGCCTTCCAGCATAATGATAATATTTGACACCGAAGAACAGGTCAAAAGCTTCAGATTGCAAGAGAGTTTACTGACATCCACAATGGTTTGATGGCGCATTTGCCATGATTATAAAATAACTAAAGGTGTCAGCAATGCTTTCCTGTGAAGGAACATAATATCTCCATTCCCCAACAAGGAGGAAGCGTTTCCTGACCAGTCGCCCTAGAGGCTTCCTTCCCTTCTTCTGTCATTTCCAAACTCTCTCAGGGAGTAAGGGAGCATGATCACTCAACCTCTGAGCATGGGAATCCTTCAGCTGATGACACCACACATAGCCAACAGGTACGAAAGGGGTTATTGCTTCTACAATTGTGTCTGGGAGGAGAATAAGGCAGACTTCTCAGGCAGGCATGAAATAGCTTTAGAGAGAGAGAAAATGCATGGACTTGTTTTTTTTTTATTAGGGTTAGGGGTGGGCTAGGGTGAGTTCAAACACAAGGGCAGGAACTTGTGTGGATTCAATCTCTGCTGCCCCAAAGGAGGGAGCACTAAGGCTTTCTTATCACCTTGTCCAGATGTGGGGCATAGGGGGAAAGAGAAGGGATGAGGCTCCAAAGCTGTCAGCCATCAATTATCAAGAATTAGACTGGGAGACTGCTGGTTTCTGGTCCGGTATTTAAGAAACTCAGAGGCTGTCATTCCCAACCTCACTAGAAGAAAAGCAAAAAAAAGCTTGAAATAAACTTATCTTCTTAGATCAATCAGAGCATTTAGGTCACAGGACAACTCAGTCTCCAAAACTGGCAAAGAGAAAATGGACACAGCATTTGAAAAAATGCCACATATAATCTGTTCTATACATGGCCTGCACTCAAAAAAATAAATAAATAAAATTCTATTTCAGCAAAGTTTAATGCAAACACCAAAAAAAAAAAAATAGACAGAACATACTATCTATGAACCCTAGGACAACCTTTTTTAAACAGGTTTAAATACACATGATGGGAATACCTGAAAGGGGGGTGGGGACAGAAAAAATCAGAAATAGCAATCACTGAGATTTTCCTAAAATCAACAATAGATGGCAAACTGTCAGTCCAGGAAGCTCATATGACACTAAATATGGTGACCAAATATCTCACATTCAAACCAGACAAAAATCAAAGACAAAGATAATATATTGAAAAAAGCCAGAGAGGGTAAAAGCACCTTAGTTATAGAGAAACAAAGATAAGAATTAAATCAAATTTCTTTTCTGAAACCATGCAAGCAAGATGAGAGTGAAGTAACAAAGTTTTGAAAGAAAAAAATCCTTTCCCAGAATTCTGTGTCAAACAAAATTATCCTTCAAAAATAAAGGAAAATAATTAATTTCAGTGACAAAAACTGAGGGAATTGGTCACGAGTACACCTACTTTGAAAGAAATGATAAAAAATTCATTAAATAGTGTAAATAATAAAGGTAGTAAATTAGAAAAGGAATAAAAAGATAAAATATCTTTTGTATTCCTTATAATTAATATACCCGATGAGTTTGGTTAAAATAATATAGATTTAAATTTAAAATATCAATAAATTAGAGGTTCTTTCTCCAAGAAGGCATAGCAATCCTTCATGTGTATGTGCACCATGACAGAGGAGCCGAATACATGAGGTTAAAACTGACAGAACAGAAGGAGAAATGGAGGACTCCATTACTATCATTGTCAACCTCAGCACTCCTTATCACAAATTATAAATTCTAGCAGGTAGAAAATCACCAAGGACAGATATGAATTCAACAGTGCCTGTAACAACTGGATTTAATTGTAATTTATGAGACAGTTCATGCCACGGGGCAGAATTCACACTATTTTCAAATTCGCATGGAACTTCACTAACACAGAACACATTCTAGGACACAAAATACATCTTAACAAATTTGAAAGATCAGAAATCATACAAAGTATGTTCTCATGTCATATAACCATTAATGTAGAAATTAATAACAGGACAATAAAAGGAAAAACCCCAAATATGCAAATAGGCAACAACACACTTCTAAATAACACACAGAATCAAAGGACTCTCAAGAAAAATAAAAAATTATTCTGAACTACATGAAATAAAAATACAATTTATCAAAGGTTGTGGGTTGCAATGACAGCAATGCCCAAGAAGTAATTGATGCCATTGAACAAATACAGTAGATAAATGAAAGGTCTATAATCATTAATGTAAGCATCCAATTATGAAATAATAAACAGAGCTAATTAAACCCAGAGTATGCAGAATTTTAAAATACCATAAATTAGAAAAGAAATCAAGGTAATTGTGCAAAATCAATATAGAAAATTAAAACGATAAAAGCAGGTTCCCTGAGAAAATTAATAAAATTGATAAACAGCTAGTCAAAATAACTAAGAAAAGAACTATACAGAAATTAAGTCTAAGGCCATTATAGGTCACTCCAGGAAGTCTGAAAGGTGGTCACTGAAGCTTCTATGGTGAAGGGGTCTCTGAGGACACTACCAGTTGAGCCAGTTATATGGGAATTTAAATAGCCTAGAGCCTTTGATGGAAGGGGTGCCCCTTGAAGGTGGGCAGTTTGCATGAAACAGCACAAATGGGCTCAAGTATATTTTGTAAACAAAGAATATGTTGCCTCCCAAACACAAAGAATCTATACAATAATATGGTTGCTGAGAGAGACCATGGCTATTTCTCTGTGGTTTCAGGAAGGTTGTGGAATTGTATTTATTAAAATATTTTTTTTAAGTAACCAAGGCGTCAGGTTCTCATGTGTTTCAGGCAACGGACCATCCACCTTTTGTGAACCTCTTTTTTCAGATATGTCAAAAGAATGTCTCCAAAGGAGAATGTCATGAATCTCATGTCACATCTGCTCTCTTGAAGCAAGGTAAACGCAGCTCAGATTCTGCCTCCAGAGACTGTGTGTGGTGGCAATGGCGTTGAGGTCCCTTCAGAGGTGAAGGCCAACTGCAGCTGAGAGGCTGTTGACAAAGGCACTGAACAGACCAGACTTGACCAAACCTGTGATGGCAGAATGTGTACCAGTTGCTGAGTGGATGGAGGCAGTAAATTCCATATGATTGGGTACAGAGGCTTATTTGGTGTCACCAAGGTCGTGGTTGTCCACTGTGAGGTGTTGTTCATTCTTTCCAGGTTTAAGTACAGGCCAAATTCAGCTGTTCGAAGGATAACTGAGGATAATCACTTCTTCCTACAAAGGGTCTCATAACAGTTTCTAATCCTTGAAGGTCCCGTTTAATTTACACTGGATCATATTATCTAATTTTACTAAGGGGTCAAAACCATATAGTCCTATTTATGCAGCCCATTTGGAAGTGGCACAGATTTTTAATTTAGTTTCATTTTAATTTATGAATTATTGTTTAGGAGATTTCTTGCTCAGCAAGGGATATTTAAGGAGAATAGTTATTATAACCATAAGGCAAGGATGGACCTAGAAAGTGTTTTGCTAAGTGAATAAGTCAGACAAAGACAAATACTGTAAGAGTTTACTTACTTGTGGAATATAAATAAAGCCAATCAACAAACAAAACAAAACTGAAACAGCTTCACAAATACAGAGAACAAATTGATGGTTGCCAGAGAAAAGGGGAGACAACGGTGGAGGAGGGGTGAAAAAGATAAAGAGGAATAAGAGGTACAGACTTCTAGTTACATAATAACAGGTCACAAGGATGTAATGAACAGCATTGGTGTTTTCACAGTCAATAATATATAGTAACTGAACGGTCACAGATGGTTAATGATTTATTTGTTGATCACATCATAAATCATTTGTGTTAAATCACAATGTTGTACACCTAAAACTAATATAATATTGTACGTTAATTATATTTTAACAAAAATAAATAAATTTAAAACCAAAAAAAAGAAAACCGGGAAAAAAGGCTCCTCTTGACAAAGTAACCATATGATGGTGTCACCCAATTCACAGGGAATAATTGGCCTAGTACCACACCAAGGCCCATCCTATATCAAGGAGAACTCTGCCTCTGTCACAGCTTCACTCTAACACAGATTATACCCGGCAAAGACATCCAACCAGGACCATCTGTAGGAGGGCCCCGCCGCACACGCCTGTTCCCAAATGCCTAGGAATTCTCGAAACTGCGCTCTCTGGCCACTGCACACAGAACTGGGGTTTGGCAGGGTCAGCGCTGCCACATGGGGCAGCACAGCTCACAGCCCCAGCTCCCCATCACCCAGCAGCCCATAGTGCGGCTGCCACCCCGCAGCAGAGCAGGAGAGCAGGTCAAAGTGAGAGAAGACAGACCCACGCGGTGGTCACATCGGGACATGCTGCTCGCAGAGCCAACTGTTACGGTCAACTGCAACGTTGTCCACACAGACAGAGAAGGTGGGAAAAGGCCTATGATTCAAGTAATTGAGGTCTCAGGGCAGGGCAGGGCAGGCCCCTCAAGCGATTCTCATATGGCTTGAGAGCGTAAAAAAAAAAAAAAGGATGGCCTAGGATTTTACTGTGGCTGGGGGTGTTGCAGAAAAAAATATTGAACGACATTTGTGAAAGATGGAAAGGCAGATTTCATTCAGAACCATTGCTATAGATACAGAGACTATTGAGGTGGGACTTCACAGAGGGGAGAAATGGGATCGGGTCCCACTCTGAGCACAGCAAGGGCAAGTGGGGATCATGGCCAGAGAGCAGGGTGGGCGTCAGTGGATGGAAAAATTACTGAGAGAAAATCAGGGTTAGGGGTTCCTGCTAAACCGACTGACAGGATTCCGACTGCAGACAGGCCAGGGTGCTCAGATGTCACCTGAGGGTGCAGGAGAAGGAACCGATCAGATATGGAAGGGATCAGATAGGAGGGGGTTCTGGTTCACATGACT
>NW_006435869.1:278647-286559 GCF_000325575.1 Pteropus alecto
CCTGGGAGAGGGTTCAGGAGCCCGAGTAAAGTTGTTCACGCAAAGAATCCTTGTCAGGGGCGGGTCAGGGCCAGAGTTCCGCTCACAGATAGGGCATGTGCAGTTGGAACCTGAAGCCAGTGCAGAGGAGGGCGCCCCGACTTTCTCCTTAGCCTATCCCGGGTGCACGCAGGTAAAGGGGAGGAGGCTTAAGCTGCAACAAATATCAAGCAATGCAGAGTCTGCTCATTACAGGGACAAACATGGGCAAGAAAAACAGGCATTTGCAATCACTTGTTTTTATATAAAGAAACGCTAGGGAAGTTCAAGAAATGATCAAAACTATACTTGGGATGGCTGGAGTAACAACGCTAGAGGGGCCAGGATATTTGTGCAGTGAGTCTTCTTAAGTCAGACTTTTCTATCTTCTACATTTATTGAAAATAACACAGAAATTTATATACATCATGCTTTACTATCTACTAGTCTTTCTTTAATTTTAACTTTTGTACATAAGAACTCATTCTAAGATTTAATTCCTTTAAACACTAAAAGTTACAAAAATGTAAACTATACAAACTGAAAAATTTCAAATCCCTTGCTAACAGAAAGGGATTCGTCCTGCTTTGTCCTGCCCCTATATCTCACATGAGGGTATTTTCAAGAATAAGTACCATATTATGATGCAATTTGGATTTGGGTTTAGCTGCTTAAACTTAGTAAAATTTTCAAAGGTTTATAAAAGTTTGATTACTTTCCTCACATCAATTAAAAGAGAAATTCAATTATTTCTACCTTTAAATATTCAGTATTCTCCAAGGACACACAAATACAAACACTGATGTAAAAATAAAAAATGGACCTGAGAGCTTAGATACATTCATCTACCATCATGAGGTTCTCTTGCCTGAAAGGGAAGTCCCAATATTTATTTGCCTTACTGACATCGTTTCTCTCACTCAACCTACATTTTTAAGACCAAGAAACTAAAAATGTTATTTCCCACACAGGGAACGAAATAACTAACTGCTCAGGGAACTAGAGGCAACGAGCTGCATTGTTCAGTGGATAAAGGATCCCAAGGAAAGAAACACAAGTTCTAGAATCAGCTTAGATGAACAGCCCGATTCCCAGGGAACAGAAAGAAAGCAGCTTTCAGAATGAATTACCCAAACTGCCAACTTAGAGTCCTCTGTATACAGACCCCAGGCTTGGTGGGTCCACAACACAGAATGGGACAGCACAGCCCACAGGAGGGCTCCCCCGCAAGCAGCAGCTGCCAGCACAGGGGCCTCCAGGTCCTCATCAGCCTGACAGAAAAGCAGCACTAGGGTGAAAGGGAGGGCGAAGCTTCAGTTTTCAATAAACAAACATCGAAAGTGTAAATCTACTTATTAAAAGAAGAAACACAAGTAACAAAAATCAGTATTCATACTAGTTTGTTTTTATATAAAGAAATGCTTTTATATAAAGAAATGTTTTTCTATAAAGAAATGCTAGAAAAATGATCAAGAAGTGATCAAACCTGGTTACTTGAGGGTGGCTAAAAGAAGAGCACAGGGGTCAACAGGATATGCAGGCAGCGGGTCTTCTGAAGTTAGTTTCCTAGCTCTGAAAAAAATGTTAACCTCTCCCACATTATTTATTAAAATTAAGAAAATAAATTTATATATAACGTATTTTCCTATACTTTATCATTATTTTTAATTAACTTTGGCTTTTAAAAATTAATTTAATTTTAGCTTTTCTACCTAGGAACCCACTCTGAGATTTAATCTTTTAAATATTAATAGATATAAAAACACCAGACCACAAAAAATTTAGCAATCTCTTTCTAATGAAAAGAACAAGGGAGTATAACAGTTTGTCCCTCCACTATATTCCTCGCTTTGTATATTTTCAGCACTGAGTAGTATGTAATAACACATTAGGAGTTTCCAATTTAGCTCTGAAATGGACCCAAAATTCGAAAGATTTACACCAGCTTCAAGGAGTCTTCCTTCTGTCAATGAATATAGAAATTCAATTGCTTTTTCCTCACATGCATTAAAATAGGTAATCATTTTCCTTAAAAATAGTATAGAGCCCTTTAAATGTCAAAGTTCTCTAGAGACATGAACATAGAAAACCTGACCTAAAAATAGGAAATGCACCTCAGAACTTAAATACATCCATCTCATACTTTGAGGCTCTAGTGCCTATATGAACCCCAAATTAAATTTGTTTCCACAATTTTCTTGCCTTAGTCATATCTTACCACTCAATCAATTTAGCTTTTAAAACCCAAAGTAGTAATGGAAACTAGAATCAAAGGCTGCAATATTCAAGGAAGAAAGGAATTCAACGAAAAGAAACTAATATCGGAATCCAAACAGATATACAGCCTGCTTCCCTACAGTTCAGAAGACAGACAAGAAATGATACTTCAGCTTCTCTAACTTAATCAGTAGTCAAGAGAAAACAATGAGCTTTCCTAAAATTTCCTACTAAGGCATAAACCCGACTTCCAGTTAAGATGGCATAGTAGGTAAACGCTGTGCTCACCTCCTCTCATGACCACATCAAAATTACAACTAAACCATCATTGGGAGTTACCCGAGGTCTGGCTGAACAGAAGTCCTACAAACGAGGACCTAAGAAAGAAGACACCTCAAGACTGGCAGGAGGGGCAGAGATGCAAAACAGCCTGGTCCCACACCCTCATGTGGTGGTTGAGAAGTGGGAGAATATCTAGGCTTCAGAGGTTCCCTGAAGTGAAGGGTCCTGGCCCCACACTGGACTCCCCAGCCTAGGGTTCCAGCACTGGAAAGTGAAGTACCCATAACCTCTGGCTACGAAAACCAGCAGATTGTGGCTGAGACGGAGGGTGGCTAGAGCTGCAGATATTTCTCTTAAAGGGCCCATGTGCAAACTTACTCACTGATGGACTCGCTTGCTCTGAGTTGTAGGGCTGGGGTAGCTGCTCGAAAAGCACCAGGGAGAAACCAAGTAGTCTGGCTTCAGTGCAAGGGCTGGAGCAGCAGCTTTCTCCTAGATAGAAGTGCTAGCAAAATCCACTGTCTCTTTGTTGAGCCCTCTCCTCTCTCAGTGTGCAGACGCAGATGGCTGCCATATCTGAGTCCCCATCAACCTGGTTAACACAGGTCAACCCACTCAGGTGATTCTCTGAGACTCCACCCCTCCCAACATGTGGGCCCACCCAAGCCTCTTGGGTTTTTCCATACAACAACCTGTCTTGGCTCATTATGCAGAATTTCCTAAAATCTCTCAAACATTCACAAAACCCAAACAAGCAGTATCTGGCTTCAGCGTTCTCCTTACCTCTTGCTGAGCAGCCCCAAGCCCAACACAAGTGGCAGCTGGCCTTGGATCATCTGTTTGGGACCCATGGCTTGGCTTCTCTGGGAACCTCTAAGCTCAGCACAAGTGAGAAGTGGGAGAATATCTAGGCAGCCATCTGTGGATTGTTTAGTGGCTCTTGTCAGCTGGCCCCGGGCAGTGCACAGGCTGCAGCTGAACTTGGCTTGCAGTTGGGCCCCTCCTAGGAAGTTCTGGTGCTGGCGCACCTGGTAGCCAGCTCCAACCAGAGCCGGAGCACCATTCAGACCATATCCAAGAACAAAACAACCAAAGGGATGATTGGGCAAGCGCTTGAGCCCTGCAAAAGCAAATCTTGCTGCGTAGGGTCTGCCCTTCACCAGCCAATCTCAATCCAAAAAGGCCTTCTCCAAGACACATTGTATTAAAATTATCGAAAATCAATGACAAAGAAAGAATTCTCAAGACAGCCAAGGAAAAGAAGACGGTAACCTATAAAGGAAAACCCATTAGATTATTGTTGGACTTCTCAGCACAAACCTTACAAGCCGGAAAGGAATGAAATATTCAAACTATTAAATAAAAAGATAATGTATCCAGCAAAGCTCTCCTTTAGATATAAAGGAGAAATAAAGACCTTCGCAGACATACAAAAAATGACAGAATTCTCTACTATGAGACCTGTATTACAGGAAATACTAAAAGGAATCAACTCACCTAAAACAAAATAACAACGAAAAAATACATAACTAGGAGTAAGGTGACTAGCAGGTAGATAGAAGCAGTATAGTGCAATCCTTATTAAGAATAGGGCATTATAAGCTTAAACGGTTAGAATAGATTTGCTATTGCAAAATAGTAATGAATGTTAGTATACATAGAGACGAATTGAGACAACAATAGTGGGAAAGGAGAGGATTCAAAGATCCAAATTCACAAAGGCGGAATGGAGATAAGGCACATGCAGAAGAAAATGGACTACTATATATATAATTATCCTCTACATATTTGTAATGGTAACTACACATCAAAGATTCAGAAAACAAGAAAAACCAAAGGGAAAACCCATAAAACCTAACCAAAAAAAAAAAAAAGAAAGAAAAGAAAAAACAGAAACACAAGGACAAGGAAACAATGGAAACACCGAGTTACTAGAAAGCAAAAGATAAAATAGCTATAGGAAAACTTCATATTTCAATAATCGCCTTAAATACAAATGGACGGAATTCCCCAATAAAGAGGCACAGAGTTGCAGAATGGATCAAAAATGAAACCCAACCACATACTGCCTCCAGGAGACACATCTCAGTTCCAAAGATAAATATAGACTCAAAGTGAAAGAGTGAAAAATAACATTTCAAGCAAATGGCATTCAGAGAAAAGCAGAAGTAGTGGTACTAATATCAGATGAAATAGACTTCGAAATAAAAAAGGTACTGAGGGGAGGGGGAGGGGAATGGGGAAGGTAAACAGGGTAAAGGGGGTCAAATATGTGCTGACAGAAAGAAATCTAACTATGTAAGGTGAAAACACAATATAAATATATATATGCCTTACTACTAAAATGTACAGCTGAAACTTATTGGATTTCGTTAACTAATGTCACCATAAAAAAAAAAAAAGAGAAAGAATGAAAGAAAAAAAGAAAGGAAGAAATCTACCAGATACAGAGTTTAAAGCACTTTTTACAATGATGCTCAATGATCTTAGGGAGAAGGTAGATGAACTCAGTGAGAACTTTAACAAAGAGATAGAAAACAAAGAAGTGAAGCTAGAAAACATTAAAAAGAACCAGTCAGAAATGAAGAATACAATCACTAAAATGAAGAATACCTTAGGAGGAATTAACAGTAGATTATATGAAGCAAAAGATCAATTCAGCGATTTAGAAGATAAGGTAACAGAAAACACCCAATCAGAAGAGCAAAAAGTAAAAAAGAACCCAAAAATATGAGGATAGTTTAAGGGGCCTCTGGGACAACATCAAGAGTATAAACATTTGCATCATAGGGGTACCAGAAAGAGAAGAAAATGAGCAAGGAATTGAAAACCAATTTGAAGAAATCATGATGGAAAATTTCACTGGTGAAGGGAATAGACATGCAACCTCAAGAAGCACAGAGAGTCCCAAACAAGGTGAACCCAAACAGGCCCCCATCAAGACACATCATAATTAAAATACCAAAGGTTAAAGACAGACAGAGAATCTTAAAAGCAGCAAGAGAAAAGCAGTTAGTTACTTACAGGGTAGCTATCATAAGACTATCAGCTGATTTCTCAACAGAAACTTTGCAGGCCAGAAGGGATTGGCATGAAATAGTCAAAGTGATGAAAAGCAAGGGCCTACAACCATGATTACTCTACTCAGCAATGCTATAATTTAGAATCGAAAGACAGATAAAGAGCTTCCCAGACAAGAAAAAGCTAAGGGAGTTCATCGCCACCAAACCAGTGTTACAGGAAATGTTGGCGGGACGTCTTTAAGAAGAAAAAAGAAAAAAAATGACCAAAAATATGAATAATAAAATGGCAATAACTACATATCTATCAACAATTACTTTGAATGTGAATGGATTAGGTGCTCTGATCAAAAGGTATGAATGGATAAGAAAACAAGCCCTTAACATACGCTGCCTACAAAAGACTCACTTCAGATTGAAAAATACACAGCCTGAAAGTAAAGGGATGGAAAAGATGTTTCATGAAAATGGAAACAAAGAAAAGGCTGGGGTAGAGTTTAAAACAAAGGCTATAAAAAAAGACAAAGAAAGACCCTGAATTCCCACTTCTGGGTATTTATCCAAAGATACCCAAAACACTACTTTGAAGGGAAATGAGAATCCATATGTTCATTGCAGCATTATTTACAATAGCCAAGGTATGGAGGTAACCTGGTGTCCATCCATGGATGAATAAATAAAGAAGAGGTGGTATATATATACAATGGAATGTTATTCAGCCATTAAAAAAAAAAAAAGAACAAAATCCTGCCATCTGCAACAACATGGATGGACCTAGAGGGTACTGTGCTGAGTGGAGTAAGTCAGAGAAAGGCAAATGCTATATGATTTCGCTTACATGTGTAATCTAAAGAAACAAACAAAGAAAAACAGAAACAAACTCATAGATACAGAGAACATTTTGAGGTTGCCAGATAGAAGTCGGGGTTAGAGGGTGGTGAAAACAGTGAAGAGATTAAGAAGGACGAACTGGTTAAAAAATAGTCATGACGAGAGAGAGAGAGAAAAAAATGGTTTAGATGATGGATGCTCTGTTCATCCCTCAGGTGACCAAATCAAAGTTGTGACAGAAACAAGGAGCAGCAGCAAGGAAAAATCATCTGGGATCTAGAGGAATAAGCCATACAACTAGGGAGAAGTCCAAGAAAGCACCCTGCAATGACAGAAGGTAGGACGGGGTGAGGACATGGGGCTGCCAGGTCCTGAGCAGCTGAGTAAGATGGAGGCTGTGGTAGTGGCGGACGCCTCTTAAAGGGGCCACATCTGCAAGCAGATTTTGCGGTGACAGACCTGCTCACTCTGAGCACCAGTGCCAATTCGGCTGCGCGCAGGGGGCATCAGGGATTAACAGGGAGACATTGTCGGAGTGAGGGCTAAGGTGAGATTTGCTCTGTACAGAAGTGCGGGCAGTATCCATTGTGCCCTGTTGAGCCCTCCCCTCTTCCAGTGCGCAGACACAGCACCGCCATAGCCATTACCTCATCAAACTGGATAACAGAGGTCGCTCTGCCCAGACTCACACTGGAGGCAGCTGGCCTTGGTTTCTGGCGTGGCTTTTTGAGGCAACTATAAGCACAGCATGTGTGTATTGCTTGCTGAATCTTAACAAGTGGCCCCGGACGGGTAGAGACTTGGGCTAAGTTCAGCCTGCAACTGAACCCCTCTCAGGACACCTACTTCACAAATCCACACCAATAAGACCGGGAGACTTAGGAGCTTTGCTTAGTACATAGAAAGAGACATGGAAAGGCAGCCAAAATGGGAGGATAAAGAAGCAGAAACCATATGAAAGATGAACAGAGATCCAGATATAATAGAATCAAGTAATCTAACAGATGCAGAATTCAAAACACTGGTTATAAAGATGCTCAATGAACTTTTGGGAAAAGTAGAGAACTCCAACAAAGAGATAAAAAACATAAAAATGGAAATGAAATTATAAAAGAGAACCAGTCTGAAATGAAGAATATATTATCTGAGATGGGAAGTATATTAAATGGAATAAACAAAAGAGTAAACAAAGTGAATAAAGAAGAGGATCAAATGCCCTATCTAGAAGATGGGAAAGCCAAGAAAACACAATTAGAACAGCAAGAGATAAGTTGCCAAGACTTTAAATTATAAAAATAATTAAAGGAGGATACGGGACACTATTAAGGCTCCAGATATTCATCTGATCAGTGCAATCAGGAAATCAAAATGTTGAACAGCTGTTTGAAGAAATAATAATGGAAAACTTCCCTAACCTGGTGAAGGAAATGGACATAAAACCCCAGGAAGCTCAGAGGATTCCAAAAATCAGGGATCCAAAGAGGCCGATACCAAGACATCATAATTAAAATGCCAAAGGTTAAATACAAAGAAAGAATATTAAA
>NW_006435869.1:287163-288769 GCF_000325575.1 Pteropus alecto
ATGGTCACAGGGATAGGGAGCATAGCATAGGGAATGCAGTTAGCATTAATACATTGGCTAGGTGGAGGGTCAAGAGAGGGAGGGTGCAATTAGGGGGATCATTTTGTGAACTATATAAATGTCCAACCAATATATTGTATACTTGAAACTAAATAAAAAAATAATAATTAAAAAAATAGTCACGGAGATGTAAATTATAGCACAAGGAATAGTCATTAAAACAATAACTATATATGGGTCAGATAAGTACTAGACTTACGTAGGTGGTCACTTTGTAAGTTATATAAATGTCTTATCACTATGCTGTACATATGAAATTAATATAATATTATATGCCAACTATAATTATAAAATTTTAAAAATTCTTTTTACAAAAAGGCACAAACCCTGGGGAAAGGTCACATATTACGATCTACATAGTTTTAACACTAAAGATCAAAGATGATAGAAAACAGTGCTTGTTCTTTCTACATCGTGATGAAACTTTATCTCAAGGAGTTTCAAAGCAGTTTCATTATTTCCAGACTATATCCTAGACTCCTTGGTGCCAGGAGGCATCATGACCCCACCTTATCTTCCTATGCGTTCCTTCCATCTAAGGTAAAACTGTTAATCATTGAACCCTATGTACCCTAACTGAAACTTCTAAGGCACCAGGTATACTTTCACTTACTCCTCTGCCTATATAAGAGCCCCCACTTTTCTAAAGTTGGAGCACTGTTTCAAGGCTTCTTGAAGCTCTGCTCTTGGACTACAGTCTTCAAATAGGCCCCCCCAAAAGATCTTCCTAATATTTCAAAGATTCAGTTTCTTTTAGTTGACAGAAGGAAAATCCATATTCAGAAAGTTGAACATAACCACAAATTCGGGGTCTAGTCACCTCTGGTTGAGACAGAACCCCTGGAGTGGGTCAGTCCCTGGGGAAGGAGGGTGGAACGCTTGAGCAGCCCCAGGAATGAACTCTAGGAGCCCAATACCCACCCCGCAACCCACCTCCTATAAGCATGGAAGTGCTCCCTCCCCCAGGCTTCCATTCTCACTGTGAGGAAACTCAATCTGATTCAGTTTTAAGTTCTGAACTCCCCAATTCATAAACCCTTTGTCCACGAGACAGAACCCCTGTTCTACACAGGCTTCTCCATATGCACAAATTACACTCAGTACGCCTACACTGTGGATAGAAAACTCAAACAAAATGTCTGAAAATGTCTAGGCCTAAGAAACCACAACCTCAGGAGGGGTGTCACCCTCCCCACACACACATGTGCCCGCATACGCCAGCTCTCCAGGGCTGCGGCTTCTCTCAGTGTAAAGGCTCCTCCATGTCGGATGTGAGCAGGTAGGACACCAGCAGAGGGAGGCTCCTCAGGGAGAACCACTGGGCCTTCAAGGGCTTCCCTTTGCAGGTCAAGGGGGCCTCAGGCTTCTGCTCTCCGTTAAAGTTGCTTTGGAACACTATTCATATTTTAAATGACACAAAACTCAGTGTTTGAACAATCGTGCGAAATCACTTAAATCAGCAATTATGTGGAAAGGAAGTAAATTGTAAGGCATTTTTACAAATTCAACTGAAAAAAAAATGCCTATTCCTTTCAGGTTAAAAAAA
>NW_006435869.1:288824-297896 GCF_000325575.1 Pteropus alecto
GTGAGACTTGAACACTTTTGCTCTGCAAGGCTAAGCCCTGGAATTTTACTTGAAAACACCCTACAGTGAAAAACATACCTCAGAAACTTACTACACATGCTCAGGGGAAGAAAGAGTGAAAGATGAATTCTATACAAATGGAATGTAATACTGGAATATTTTATTTTTTCTTAAATTCACCTCTTTCCTGGCTCTTTGGAGCTATTTTATACTGTCTAGCAAACTCTAATGATTCAACATATTTTACCCCTGTTGAATATGTAAACTTAAATCAAGGTGACATCCAGTGAGGGGCAGTGCTGACAGGACACAAAATCTAGGAAAACCCAAACAGGAGCCTTTACCCAAAGGACTTCCCATTGAACGTCTATGCCCTGGGAACGGCCTGGGCGGGAGGGGTGGGGCGGGGGAAGGGGGTTCGGGGAGAGAAGCACAAAGATTTCAAGCAACGAAGTTTCAGGTGGTTATTCTTGGCTTCCATCTCATATAAAATATCCACAACAAATATAAATCTCTAAAAAAGAGCCATCATAACCCTGTGGAAAGATAGTAAAATATTAAAATATTGGGAATGTTTGAAATGCATCCCACAGGACAAATAGTTGATGATGATGCTGTGACTAGGAAAGAAAAAGTTAGCTTGGGAATGCAAGGAGGATCCAGAAATTTGGGGACTTACTGACAGTCCCAAGAAGAGCTAGGTTGGGGGACAGCGTAGTGGATCTGAGACTCCGCTACCCAAACATTTGGAAAACTCAGGAGAAAATGGGTCACCTTGGAGAGAAAGGAACAGCTGGGGACCGTAAAGTCCACACAGTTCCTTCAATGCACGAACCCCCGGTTACTGAGTAAAGGCTGTGCCCCATGACCCTCCCGGTGGTCACCGCACCATCAGGGGAGACGCGGAGCTGCGGGCGCAGAGCTGCCCAGAGAGGCTCTGGGCAGAAGCCACCGCGCTCAGTGACGGTACAGGACGCCCGGGTCCGGCTGCTGGCCCAGCCCCCACGCTGCGTGTGGCAGGGGACCGAGGTTGACAGAAACCAGAGTTGATGGCTGGGAAGCCAGGACCGCCGCCGCGATTCCAACCACCCCTGGTCCCTGTCTCCGCACCCGGTTCCACAAACTTACCATTTCTGTATTTTCTGGGTCTCCCTGACTCCTTCCTAGGACTGCCACGACCAGTGTAGACTACAAAGGGACAGAGGCTGCAGCAGAGCCACCAAGCGCAGTGAAGGGCTGGCGACACAAGATCCCAATCAGGCCTGGAGCAGGGAGAAACTTCCACGCCCTCCCAGTGCTGTGACACACCCCACTTCCCCAGCTGCGCCCCTCATTGGGCGAGTCGCAAGGCCACGCCCTTAAGTGCCTGACTGACAGCTAGCGGGAAGACGAGTGGAACAGCAGTATCAGCCTGTACTGGTGGGCGGGAACCTCACCCAGCCTGGCACATTTGATTTTAAACAGAAGTTTTCCCTGGCCTGAGGCTCCCTGTGTTGTTTTCCCTCAGCTCTTTGTGAAGGCGAGCGTATGGGGGGGCACAGGGAATTCCTGAATCAATTTCCAGATGCAGCAAGTGGAGACAAAAGGGTGGCCCAGGCCAGGACTGATAAAAACTGAGGAAAAGAGCAAAGATAGGAAAAATATAAATTAGAATCACTTTAACCAAACTGCTAAATTATTAACATTAAGAAGGTTGAGGCACGAAAGAATTATTCTTTATCTTGTATTAACTAGCCTGAGAACTTAAACTTTTGAACTTTCCAGTCCTGTGTCAATACCTAGACTCCAAAGCACTCCAGACATCAGCAGACCTCCTGGCGCCCATCCTCCAGCCCACCTGGTTTCCATCATCCAGACCGCCTGACAGCTGACTGATAACTGTCCTGGCCCATTCCTAGGGGCGAGAATGCAGGACTGATTTTTCTCCAGGTCGTGACTTTAAGAACTCAACTTTCATTTCTTCTTTAGAACACTTCTGGAATTTTGCCTGCTGTATTTCCAGTTTGCAAACTATAAGACCCTTGAATAAATCTTTATCATTTATTTCTAGCCAAAGCTCCTGATTGATCTACACTTGGTCGACCAAAGGGGGGTCCTATATCCCCTAGGTGTCAAGGGCTTGGTGGAAGGCTGCGAGGTAACATGAGGACCTGTGACACTTGTTTTAAAACATAGACACTTGATGTGACTTCACCATCTGTGATAGAGTCTGGCTCCATTTTAATCCTTGATCTTTGAAAACATTAAGCCTTCCATCCATTCCTGATCCACCCCCTCTCATTTGCTCCTTGAGAAATAGAAGCCCAGAGCACTTGGCTCTGGTAGGAAGGTGGAACCCGCAGCCCCAGCCTGGGCACAGGGACTCTTCTCAGTCTAATCCCAGGGGATGAGATGTGTTCATTACATTCTCAAGTGTACATTTTACCCTGGAAGGAAATTTAATTTAGGTCAGTTCTTGCCTGTCTCCCTAGAGAACTTCGAAATGTAAATGACTATGATATATCCCTGAGGTACTTGAATTCCTATTTTCACTGAAAATAACTGTTTTGTAATTTGGGATACACCTGGAAACTCTCTTCCTCCAGCTTTATTGAGATAAAATTAACTAATAAAATTGTATTTAAATATTAAAATGTGCAATGTTATAATTTGATATACATATACTGCATTGTATAATTGAAATTTGCTAACAGAGTGGGTCTTAAGCAATCTCAACACAAACACGGACACGCACACACACATGATAATGTGAGGTGAAGAGGTGAATGTGTGTTAACCTGGAAACACTTACGTGCCCAAGAGTCTGAATTACAAAATTCTTTTGCTTTGTGTGTTGGTATTGAAATTTAGACGCCTACTTTTTTGAAATATTACTTCTCCTTACTGCCCTACTGAAATATGTTCACCTTATTAATTAGTAGTTTTGGAATGTATCCCAAGAATCCTTCCTTTGCAGAATACATTGCAACTACAGTGCTAGTTATTGGATTTCTTTGCTTTTTTGCATGTATTTTGATCAATCCCTTTCTGTCACACAAATTGAGGAATATAAAAGGTATTAATATGGGATGTCAAATAGTTACCGTTTCCTTTTTCTTCTTAGTTTCTGCTGAAGGGTAGCTGCCTACTAGACATATCCCAATCCCTTACAACAGAGGAATTTTAACAAACTATTGGATTTGCCATTAGAAACCTCTCTGTACAGGAACCTGAAGATCCTTTAAATTAGAACACTGAATTACCAATTTCTCTGCCTTTCCTCCCATGTACTAACTGCACTTTTGAATCTTCATATTGGTGAGACCCCCCTAGGACTCCTTGCCCAATCCATCAAACCTCCAGAGACCTAGTAGGTAACATGTGTAATATGGAACAGGAAGCCTGTCAAGCATCTCAGGTTTCAACAGTTGTTCCTCTGCAACGTGTACTTCTTATACCAACATAATTTTACTCTACCCACAGACGACCTTCTTAACTGCCCACATCCTTCAGATCCATGGGTCAATCAATCTCGTTGTCATAATTCCATGATCTGTGCCCCATTAGGATTTATTTTTACTTGCACTTGGTGGAAAAGTCTATTGGGGACACATTGCTTAAATCCTTATCAACTTGGAAGGCACTGCAGTCAGATAATGGTTACGCCTATTTCTTTACACTTTCAATCAGAGATTCAGCATTGGACATCACTGTTAAATTTACATCACAGATTACGACAAGAATTGCCTGGTGGTGTTTCCAATGATGAAAGAATGAGATTTGGAGGCATTTTATTTCCATGGGAGGGTGTTGGCGAAAATAACTATATGGTCAGACATTTGTCTAGAACTTTAGGAAGGATTGCTGAATCTACTGCCAAAATAATAGCTGCTCAAGGAAAATCTTTAAATTCATTTGCTTGAGTTGTTTTAGATAACAGATTTGCTCTTGACAATAAATTAGCACAGCACAGAAGGGTGATATTTGCGCCATGGCTAACAACATCTGTTGTCCTCGGATAAATTTGTCAAGATTAACTGAAACACAATTACACAAAATCAGAGAACAAGCCTACTGATTGCAACAGGGGCCTCTAGAAGCTCTTGGCCTCTTGGCCTGTGTAGTTGGCTACCCTCAGGTATAGCCTCATGGTTTAGATCTAGTCTATACTCTGGAATTGGCGAACTGCTTTGAAATTTAGGAATAATTGTTGTTATTAAACTCTGCTTCTACTTGCTTCCACAGTGCTATGAGAACTCCATGCAAATAATGGCAGCCTGACATTTAGAATTGATTTCTAATAATTATGGGACCTCAAATGGACAATAAATAACACAGAAAAAGAACTTTTCTAGAATCCCTTTTTTGTCCCCAGTCAGCACTAAAGAAAGAAAGAAAGAAAGAAAGAAAGAAAGAAAGAAAGAAAGAAAGAAAGAAAGAAAGAAAGAAAGGAAGGAAGGAAGGAAGGAAGGAAGGAAGGAAGGAAGGAAGGAAGGAAGGAAGGAAGGAAGGAGATTGCATTTTCTTTGCTCCTTAATAAAACAGTGCAGTTACTTTCCTTTGCTCCTCCTCTATAACATGTGCTGGAAGTCCAAGTGTACCCATGAACAGGAAATGGGCTATGGGGACTTGTGGATCTTTGAAACAAAAAGTTTCCAGCTACTCCTGCTATAAAAAGTCATTAACATTTCCCATATCTCCTTTCACACTACCTTAGGGAAGTACTCAAAATGATGCAATCAGTCTGCCGCTCACCTCAATTATTCCTTGGATGATTACTTTCTAAACACTCGTAGTCTTTTTGGGGTTCCCACCAAGAAATCATAGTTATCACCCTACTCAGCAAATAAACTCAGGATGGGTTAGAACTGTGTAGATGAACGTAGTTATCACCCTACTCAGCAAATAAACTCAGAATGGGTTAGAACTGTGTAGATGAACGTAAATTACTCTCATTGGGAAGAACTACATGTTGAATGGGATATATATGGCATCAGTCTGAATAGCAGCACAAAAAAAATGCCTATTACATTAAAACATACATTTAAACTACTTAAATGTATATTAAAATCCTCTCAAGTGACGTTAAACACAAAAGGACAACACAAATATCAGTGGCTCAAATCAGTGGGAGGTCTCGAGTCCCAGATACCCATGTTGAAACTCATGACCCCATATTACACATAGAAAAGACTTAACAACTGTAAAATCACATCGTGTCTGTATCTTTGCCTTTATGGGGAATCTTCACTGTTAATCACGGGAGAGGAGGACTTCCGCATTCCTGTCCTCTGGTCGTAGCCACAACCAAGCAGCTCCTGAAAGTATTTAACATGGGTTAGACTGAGGAGAAAACAACTGTTCCAAGTGCTGCCCAGGCACATTACAGTGGACACCCTGCTCACACCCACGGTCTCCAGGCTTAGATCAGGACCTGAGCCTAGGTTCCCACCAGGTTCCCACTTTACTTCTCCCTGGGCACTAATAGGTGCATGCTGTCCTGCTCTCTACCTCCTGCTGACAAGTGACCCTGGAAGAAAGACCGCCCTTCCCCCGGTTCATTGTGCCTACCCATCCCACCCACCCATTTCTGAAATCTATAATAAATCTTGTGACTCTACTTCCTTCAAGTGAGTGTACTGATACTGCACCTCGATCAAAACGACCCACGTTTTCACTTCCCCAAAGTGACAGTTCAGATGGCGAGAGAGCTACCTGCCCACCCTCTATGGCTGGCTTGTGCCCACTCATTCAGCGGGTCATAATTTGAATACCCCCAACACAACTGGCAAAAGAATGAGATTGTGGGCGTAGTTTGTACCTCCATACCATGCCTTGGAGCCACCACTGGCTCACTTCCTCCCCCTCACTGCTGAGTCTCTCTGGGAAGAACGTGGCTTGCCGGCCTTTGTGCAGTTGCACTGTGGCTGCCAGGTGTTGCTGCGAATCCCCACCCTAAATTGTTGATGTCCTACTTCAAACTCCCCAGCAGAGACTGACCAGCAAGCCCCAGTCTGAGGAGGGTGTGTTTCCCATTAGTCTCTAAACAAGATCCCACTGTGTATCAAGGCTGGAAGTGATGTATTCTAATCTCAGGCCAATGTCCCTGCAGGCAGCCAAGGAGAACTAACCCCGAGGGCAGGGCTCTGCCTCTCTACCCTAGGCAGGGTGCCAAGGAGAGACCAGTGCGGGAAGGCGAGGCCTTCTGACCGCTGGGTGCATGGTGTCCATGGCTCAGGGAGCCAGCCCTAACCCACAACAGAGGTACCTATCTTAGGTGCATCAAGGCATCCGCAGTGGGCAAATGGTGCTGAGGGCAAGCGCCTCCTCTGTGCTGCGTTCTTTGCTGCTGTCACAGATCCACCCCCAGCACATGGTTCCAGCTCCTCCCACGTCCTCAGGCGAGGTCAGAAAAACTAGAAAAACGAGATGCTTATAAGACCCCTGCTCCAATGTCTTGGGCATTACTGAGTGACGGCATTCCAACATGCCAAAGCACGGGTGCTACCTTATTGGGGCGGGGCTTGGGACTGTCCCCAAACACGGATGGTGTCCCTCTGGTGCAGGTGGACTCCAAACTCTAGGAGGTTGATCGGGACATCCTAGAATGGGAGGTGGCAGCATATGAATCAAAGGAGAAGTAACCTGTTCCAGTTGTTCCGTTAACATCCATTGTACCAAAACGTCCAACGACGAACAGCTGGAAGGAGAGACGAAGACATGTAATTATACCATGAGAGAAAAGCAAGATTTTCTAGAAAATTTTGTCCAAATGGAGGGGGAGAAGGGCTCCAATTGGCTCTTACAGGTCTTTGGAACTGGATCCCAGCTGTTGGTCACAGCAGCAGAGCTGCGCTAGCTGTGGGGGGACTAATCAAAGACTCCAAAATTCATAATTAAAAAACTGCCAAGGTATCGAGAGCCCTTTTTATTAGTGAGTCTCAGAGGAGCCCACAGACTTGTCACGCAGCGAGGGCGCCCCCAAATGGTAGAGCCACCAGGGTGGGATACGCAGGTAAAATAAAATAGGAGGTGGACTCTGAGGAAGAGACCCCGGCAGCCTCTGGAGTCTGCAGGGTTAAGGAGGAAAAACTCTGCCTGTCCTGACTTGGATTTTTCTTGCTTGGCACCAGACCCGTCCATCTGTCACAGCTATCACAGCGAAGGCTCACTGAGAGTGGACAGCTCTGGAGGAAGTGAGCTTCTTCTTACTAAATGTGGAATGGTCCAATGAGTACATCATTTTCCTCCGCATCATGCTCCCACAGACCCGTGACCATTTCCAACCTCCAAGAGGCTCGCTTAGGGCCAGAATCTAAGGCATTCTTCTTAACGAGTAACCCCCAATTTAAGAGCATGCTGCGACAATTCATAGAAATGTCATATACAGTATAACAAGCATTAAAATGCATCAGTGCTGTAGCTAGACATGAAAAAATAGAATTTTCCCAAAGCCCAGATCTTGTTTACCAGTAAAGATGAACAGGCCCCACTGCGCCCTCAGCCAGGAACCCACAAAGTGGCCCTAGGAGGATATGGGGGCTTCTGGGCTCCTTATGGGTCCCTGCAGAGGGATGCACCTCGAACCAGCTGCTGGAACTGCACAGGGCTCACCAGCAATTGCACCCCAGGATGGGGGGCACAGTGAGTGCTGGAAGACAGTCCTTGAAGGGCTGTGCCCCAAATGCCACCAGGTGTGGGTACTAGCCAGGCAATTCAAGCCCTCTATCTTAAATGGGACCAATGGCACAAATGCTTAAAGGCCACCAGCTCTGCTCAAAGAGTCACTGACATCCTGACCTCCTAACCTCCAGGCACTGGCCATTACACTGCCCTAATTTCTACCCTAACAGGCAGCAATTCAGACCTATCTCTGGTAGTATAAGGCCAAACATTAAACTGTTGGGAGCATATAGCTAAATTTTCTTTAAACCAGGCTACACATGTGCTTTACCATTTAGGGGACCTAAAGCATACTATGTAGGGAAGGAGGCCTTCTATACTTTGGAGGAGCACATCACCCAATCATTTGTGAGGGGCCCCCGAGGACTCCCACAATTTCCTGAAAGTTTGTGATATCAGTAAACACTCATGATGGTGCAAACAAATCTTCATCAGGGCACCCTAAATCTATGTGACTCCGTTAAAATCCTGGTCCCTCAGTTCCCCTCCCGGGTGGCTATTTAAGAGAAACACTCCTCTCTGGAATGGCTTCCTCCACCTTCAACAATGCTGGAGGTGACAAAACCTTAGCTCAGGACAGTGAAGGATGCAACAATCTAAGAGATGGCAACACTGAGGACATGGAACACAGGAACTCAAAAGATGACAACACCCTAGCCCATGACCTTCCATGACACAAACGCATCCCGAATGCTGCTCCTACAGCAGAAATGACACCAAGGAAGACTGGGCAAGTGGTGGTGCCAGCACGCCCCAGTACTTGTTAGCGGAACTGAACGCTTGTTTATCTAAGTTCTCTGCTGACAGCCTCCTTGAGTGCATTTTGCAGAATTAACTTTGTTTGCCCCAAGGCCCCCTGGCTTTTACGGTAGCTGCTCCAGTGTGAGGGAGTGCCCTTTCTGCTAGGCCAGCCTGACTGTACCTTTGAGCTGCAGGAGACCAAACACTTCACTTGGTTGCTGGTCTTCACCACAACTGTTACATTGGCCCACAGGATGTGTCCTACTGGGAGGGGGTGAATTTAATTTCTGTTGGGAGGACACCTACCTGGCTGTATGTGCTGCCATCGCCACAGCGTCCCTGCCTATACTTTCCAGGACCACAGCTGCAGGCTCACCTACCTAAACAACCTCGAGGGGATCCTTCCCCACGGTCACCACTCAGAGTTTCACATCCTCCCACTCAAGCCCTCCAATAGTCTTAATATTTTTATACAAAGGGCAGAAATCAGAGCTCATTTGGGGGGACTGCCGTAATTGCCGGGCATGTTACTGGGCTCAATAAAGGCTCTTTTCTAAGTTAGGAGCTTACCCGGCTGATTTATTGTCTCTGCCCAAAAGAAGCACCTCACTTGTCCCTGCGGCTCGCCCAGCCCCTCTCTTTGGTGCTGAGCTGCTCCCACACAGGACA
>NW_006435869.1:297963-315596 GCF_000325575.1 Pteropus alecto
ATGGATGAATGTGACCTACACATCATCCCAAGGAGCATGATCCCCAAGGTCTTGGGCCTTGTGGTCTAGCCATCTTGGGGAACCCCAACTTATCTCGGCTTCCTTGATCAAGGCATTGGTTTCCACAGTGGGTTCAGTGCCTTGGGGCTGTCACACATACATTATTCTCCATGTGTGCACCTCTCCTTCTCTCAACTCCCAAAGTATTTGCCTCTGTGCAGGTCCCTGGGAAGTCCTGTCTGTTTGTGCCAGTGTACTTTAATCTCCCTGGGGCTGCTCTTACAAATCACTGAGCAGAATCCCCATCTGTCTCTCTTTCTATCCCTCACATCAAAAGTGTATGGTATTCATCACCATTATGTTGAGAGTAGGTCCCCTATTGTCCCTCCCAGGGACTGGGCTAGGCCCCCCACATACAATAACAAATTATTATGGCCAACACAAAACTGTCAGCTGCCCTGACTGAACACATAGGGCTGTTACACCAAAGCCTGGCCTTAATGCAACAATAGCATGGATGGTTTGGGAGAACTGTGTGCTTTAGGTTATTTATTGGCCAAGAAAAGAGATATCTGACCTGTCAAGGGCACCACCTGCTGCACGTATCTTAAAAATTCTAAATGAATTCAGACAAATTTACAAAAGATGGACCAACAGATTCAAGTATTCCATAACTTCAAGTGTTTAATCAAGCACCTACCTCCTATGTTCAGGGGCTTAGATTTATTTTCTTGGCTGGACCCCAACAAATGTGGACTTGGTGGTTATGGACAGGACAAACTGTCATTTGTCTACTGTATGTTTCATTGGGATTTTTGCTTTGCTCATGTTTCATGCAATGGGTGACCAAAACCCTGTCAGTGGCATTTAATATTGCCACCAACCAGACAGGCCTATGATTTTCCCTAAAGATTAATGCTTCTACAACATGGGTCAATTGTGATGAGAAAAATAATTTTTTGAAAAACAACATTTGTTTTTCCGAATTGCTGGCATTTTACAGTATGAAAACCTTACACTTAGAATCTTGCCATTTAGATAAAGACTCAAGTTTAGGATTCCCAACATAAGTTCCTGCTTTGTTTTTCCTGGGGTACCTTTTAAAATAATCACTTAAGAGTTTAGCTCATGAAAAGTTAGTGACCTTCACCCCAACCATCTTATAAGTAGTAGGTGCTTGCTATCCTGCTTTCTAGTGACCCGGGTGCAGAGGACAGCCCTTCCCCCAGCTCAAATTGCGAATCCCCGCCCACCCCTCATCACTTCTCGGATCTGTAAGAAGTAAATCTTTGTTGTCCTCAGATGTGGCCCTGGGTGATGCTCTGGCTCAGTCCAAAGCTGGCTACTAGGCTCGCCAGCCTCAGGGCCTCCTGTGGAGTAAATCTGTGACTCTACTTTCTTTATCTGGGAGTATTGAGACTGTGCCTTTAGTCAAAATGACGATGGAGTTTCACTTCCCGAAAGTGAGAGTTCAAAATGTAAGGAACCCACCTACCGCACCTATATGGCTGGCTTCTGCCCCCTCATTCAGCAGGTCATAATCTGGCTACTCTCACTTTAATATACCAGCTTCAACTTCTCAACACAGGGAAAAATAGACTTCACTGAAATAATCCAGCCAGTCACTGAACAAATAAATAAGCAAATTACAATTAAAAGCCCCAGAAAAAAAGAGATCCAGTACCCAGAATTGCTACAAGATATTACCTAAAATGTCTAGTTTTTAACAAAAACTGAGAACTACAAAGAAATCGGAAAGTAGGAACTATAAAGTGGGGGGAAACACATCCATTGGAAAATGACTTAACTCTCACAATAAAACTGCAGTAAAATTAACAGGTTAAATCTCGTGGGGCGGGGAAAGGCAGTTAGAAGGCAGAGGGATGACATATTCAAGGTGCACTGTGGGGAAAAAAATTGTTCATCAACAATCCTATGTTCACCAAAGCTATCTTGTTAAAAAATGAAAGTGTGTTCTGGTCAAGAGGATGGAATAGGTAAACACTGTGCTCGCCTCCTCTCACAACCATATCAAAATTACAACTAAACTACAGAACAGCCATCATTGAGAGTCGCCTGAAGTCAAGCTGAACAGAAGTCCTACCACTGGGGACCTACATAAGAGGCCACTTTGAGATTGGTAGGAGGGGCAGAGACACAGACTAGGCTGGCCCCAAAGCCATGTGTGACAGTTAAAAATCAGGTGGGATATCTTGGCCATGGAGATCTCCCTGGAGGAGTGAGGGGTCCAAGTCCCATGCTAGGCTCCCCAGCCCAGGTTTCCAGTGACGGAAAGAGAAGTCCCCACAACTTCTGGTTGTGAAATCCAGCAGAGATTGTGGCTGAGTGAGACGGAAGGCTGAGGGAGTTGCAGGTATTCCTCTGAAAGGGCTTGTGTGTGAACTAACTCGCTGATGGACTCACTCGCTCTGAGCTCCAGCTCTGGGGTAGCTGTTCCAGGAGTGCCAGGGACATACAGGTAGGAACTGAGTTGTCTGGCTTCAGCATGAAGGCTGGAAGAACAGTTTTCTCCCAGACAGAAGTGCTAGTAGAAGCCATTGTTCTTTGTTGAGCTCTCCCCTCACCCAGTGTGCAGATGCAGGTGGCCACATCTGAGTCTCCATCAACCTGGATAACACCATTTCTCCTGCCCCAGTGATTCCCTGAGACCCTGCCCCACTCAAGGTGCAGGCCCACTCAAGGTACCTCCAGTGGATTATCCATACAAATGGCTTATCTTGGCTTATGCTGAGAACTTTCCTGAAATCTCTCAATGGTTCGCAAAACCCAAACATGCAGCATCTGGCCTCAGCGCGCCACGTGCCTCTTGCAGAGCAGCCTTAAGTCCAGCATTAGTGACAGCCAGCCTCAGTTCAAGGCTTGGCCTCTTGAGGCAACTCCAGGCCCAGTATGGATGGCAGCCATCTGCAGATTGCTTGGTGGCTTATGCCAGGTGCCCTAGGTAGGGCACAGGCTACAGCTGAACTTGGTCTGTGCCCCACGCTCCACAGGAGGCCCTGAGGCTGGTGAGCCTAGTAGCCAGCTTTGGACTGAGCCAGACCATTACCCAGGGCCACATCTGAGGACAACAAAGATCATACTGGGCAGGCACCAGAGCCCTGCTAAAGCGAATCCTGCTCTGGAGGGTCAGCCCCTCACCAACCAATCAGCCCAAGGGTCAATCTCTCCCATTGACATGCAAAGAGCAAGCAAGGCTCAACTATAACATGAGGACACACACAACTCATAAATAGGACACACCTGGAGCACCTGGCTTAGATGACCAGGGAAGACTGTGCCACTGGGTCTTACAGGACAATGATGGCACAAAGCCATAGAAACAATACATAGAAACAAACACAAGTAGGCAGCTAAAATGGAAAGACAAAAAACATGTTCCAAATGAAAGAAAAGAACAAAGCTCCAGAAGAAAATCTTAAACAAAATGGAGACAAGAAATCTACCCAATGCAGAGTTTAAAATACTTGCTATAAGGATGCTCGATGAACTTAGGGGAAGAGTAGATGAACTTAGTGAGAACTTTAATAAAGAGAGAAAAAAACATAAAATTGGAGATAGAAACATAAAAAAGAACCAGCTAGAAATGAATAATACAATATCTGAGATGAAGAGTACATTAGAGGGAATCAACAGAATGGATGAAACAGAGGGTCGAATCAGTGACACAGAAAATGAGGTCACAGAGGACACCCAATCAGAACAGCAACAAGAAAAGAGAGTCCAAAAAAAAAAATGAAGATAGTTTAAGGAGCCTCTGGAGCAACATCAAGCATAACAACATTTGCATTATAGGGGTACCAGAAGGAGAAGAGAGAAAGCCTATCTGAAGAAATAATGACTGAAAACTTTCCTAACCTGGTAAAGGAAATAGACATACAACCCCAGGAAGTTCAGAGAGTCCCAAACAAGATGAACCCAAAGAGGCCCACACCAACACACATCATAATTAAAATGCCAAAGGTTAAAGACAAACAGAGAATCTTAAAAGCAGCAAGAGAAAAATAATTAGTTACCTACAAAGGAGCTCCCATAAGACTGTGAGCCGATTTCTCAACAGACACATTGCAGGCCAGAAGGACTTGGCACAAAATATTAAAAGTGATGAAAACATAGGACCAACAACTAAGATTACTTTACCTTTTGACAGCAAAGTTATAATTTAGAATTGAAGGACAGATAAAGAGCTTCCCAGACAAGAAAAAACTAAAGTTCATCACCACCAAGCCAGTATTATAGGAAATCTTGGAGAGACTCCTTTAAGAAGAAGAAAAAAATATGTATCAAAAATATGAATAAATAATAGCAATAACTATATATCAGCCAAGAAATATTTCAAATGAAAAAGAATTAAATGTTCCAATCAAAAGATAGAGTGCCTGAATGGATAAGAAAACAAGACCTTTACATAGGCTGCCTAGAAGAGACTCACTTCAGATTAAAAGATACACAGAGACAGAATGTAAAGGGATGAAAAAAGATATTTCATGATAGATCTAGAGGATATTGTGCCAAGTGGAGTAAGTCAGATAGAGAAAGGCAAATGCTATATGATTTCACATATATGTGGAAGCTAAAGAATAAAATTTAAAACACTCTCATAGATACAGAGAATATTTTGAGGGTGACCAGATGAAAAGGGGGTAAGGGGGATTAGTTAAAAAGGGATAAGGGATTAGAAGTAGAAATTGGCAATTACAAAATAGCATAGAGATATAAAGTATACAATAAGGAATATAGCCAATAATATTGTAGTAACCATGTACGGTGTCAGAGGGGCACTATATTTGTTGGGTGATCACTTCATGAGTTATATAGATGTCTAATTACTATTTTGCACACTTGAAACTAATATAATATTATATGTGAACTATAACTAGTTGAAACATAAAAATATTATTATAAAAAAAGAAGCAAATATTTCCGATAAATGCTATTTATGTAAAATGCTAAGTAACAAATTTCTTTAAGTTCCCTCCAGGCCATTTTTATCAAAAGAAAAAAAAAAGTCTCAAAAACATGAATAAAGAATGGTAATAACTACATTCCTATCAACAAGTACTTCAAATGGAAAAGAATTAAGTGCTCCAACCAAAAGATAGGGTGGCTGAATGGATAAGAAAACAAGACTCCCACATATGCTGCCTACAAGAGACTCACTTCAGATTAAAAGACACACACAGACTAAAAGGAAGGGGATGGAAAAAGATATTGCTTTGATGGACCTAGAGGGTATTGCACTGAATGAAACGGGTCAGATAGAGAAAGACAATTATCGCATTATTTCACGTACATGTGGAATCTAAAGAATAAAATAAACAACAACAATAAAAATGGTAATAAATTCATAGATACAGAGAATATTTTGAGAGCTACTAGATGGGAGGGGGCTTGAGGGAGATGGCAAAAAAGGGCAAAAGGATTAAGAAATACAAATGGATAGATACAAAATAGATATGAAGATATAAAGTGTAGCATAAGGAAAATAGTTAATAATGTTGTAATAAACATGTAAGGGGGAAGAAGGGTACTAGATTTAGTGGGATGGTCACTTTGTGAGTTATATAGATCTCTAATCATTATGCTGTGCAATTAAAATGAATATATTATTGTATGCCAACTATAATTGAAAGACAACTTCATTGAATTGAATAATGTAAATACAAGCAACTAATTGTCTATCATATTTTAATAAAGCCAGGGGAAAAAAAGTTTTCTTATGTCTAAGTGTTGAAATTAAAGTTCATGAGCCACATTTTAATTAACCTTCCTCTATGTGTTGGGGGGAGCGGGGGGCAGGGAAAGAATGACTAAAGCAGTTTTTCAGGCTGAAAGCAAAGAACTCCAGATGGAAATTCATATCCACATAAAGAAACAAAAACACTTGTATAAGTTATTATGTAATTACGAAAGAATCAATATATATTATCTCCTTTCTTCTCTTAACTGATGTTAAAGGAATTGTATAAAATAGTAGGTATGTAATGTGCTCTTGGGATTATAATATATAGAAATGTAAAATATGTGTGTTATGTTTGCCATTAAAAGCAAAAAGGACAATGAGAGCAAAGCTGTATTGGGCTAAAGAAATAATTACACATGGTAAATAAGTGTAATGATATATTATTGGGTTATATCATAAATAGATATAATCTGCATAATAACACAAAACCTGCTAAGGGGAGTAGAGCTATATCAAAGTAACCTTTCCTTTTATCATTAGAATTAGGCTAGTATAAATCTGAGGCTCGTTTTTCCAAATTAAGAAGTATATGTTAAACAGAGCAACTTCTAAAAAATGTTTAAACATAAAGTGAAAAAGTCATTTAAAATTTAAAATGCTACACTTAATTCAAAAGAAAGATAATGGAGTAGGGAACTAAAAGCAATATGAGAATTATAGAAAAAAAGTAAAATGGCATGTATAATTGCAGCTGTGTCAATATACTATGCATCTGACACAAAAAAGAAATGGGACTTGTGTCAACTCTACAAGCTGCTTACACATTGTGGGCCAGGCAGGGTGAGCAGGCACCTGAAGCTGATAAGAGTCAATTATCAGAAATGAGGTCAGTGTCTTTATTAAAGTTCTCTCCTGAGGTCTGTTCACTAAATAAGCCATATCTCATTTAAGTGAATTTAAATATTAACTGAGTAACCATGCCAAATGCACGAGCAACATGTAATTAAAGTAACAAATCCTCATAATAATATTGAAATCTATCATACCAGGGTGCTGAAGAGATCCAGGAAAGTGTGTCGGGATTCCTTCCAAACTCTGATCAATTATTTCAGTAAGGTGATTGCTTGATTTGTTGTCTCATTTATTGTGTTGTTGGTGGCACCTTGCCAGTGTAGCCTACCCACATGCAGCAAGCAGCCCTTTTAGGGGCACAGAACTCTCCCTGGCTGGTATACTAAATAGTTCAAAGCCAAGTGGTCATCAGCTGCCTTGGCTGCAGGGAGTTGTCCTTCAAGGGAAACATCTGCAGCGTTAGGTAATTGTTACATGTATCTTGAGTTTTGAAGGTTTCTCAATTGTCGTTAATGATGTGTTTGTTGAACGACATTGTGTTCCCAGATCAATACCAGTGCTGCCCTGGACAATGAGTGCATGAGTGCAGTTGGTCGGAAAACAGCATATCTGTGTTGCATGGGGCAGAGGGGTTTTGAAGGAGGGTGCCCAAAATGAAATAAATACCTTTGAGCCTTGAATAGGTGTATTTGAACTGAGCAGGTCCACTAACACATGGATTTTTGTCAACTGACCAGTGCAGTTCCATTGACTGGTGCAATTCAAACCCACATTGCTCAAAGGTCAACTGGCAGTTGAGAATCCGCATATGCAGAGGGTCAACTAAGTTATATGTGGATTTTCAACTGTGCAGGAAGCCACCATGTTATTCAGGAGTCACCTGTAGTGATTTACATCGTGCACAAACCCTGGGAAGACCTGGGGTTGGGATATAATAGTGGTGGGAGGGTGCTCTACTACAATATACCAGAGACCTATAGGAGTGACCATTCTGACAGAAATGTCTCATATAGGAAGGCTCTATTTATAAGGTGCCAATAAGCCTGATGATCAGAACAACGTAATAGGCCCCAAAGACTGAGAGTTAAATGTAACTAATGCTTCCATCAGCAGAAAGATCTCTGTAAAAGAAGGCACAGTTGGTCTAAATAAGCCACTAGGTAATGCTGTGAGTGTTGTAGTCTGGGGTTATAAGAGAGAAACTAGTTTCATTGCATTCCATTTTCAAGAGTCCAATGACTTATTATTGAGTTGATTGATAATATCAATAATTTCTAGTATGTCTTGGCGAATCCTTGCATTTTGGCTTCAGCAGGGTCAAGTATGATAGGATAAGTAGTTTGTCTATGTGATTTTCTGCCATAATCCGATCAAAGCAAGCAGCCCAGCAGAGGGGGTAAGGGGCCCTACAATGTCAATTTGCCACAAGCGATAGGGACCCGTTCCTTGGCCTGGTATGTGTATTGATTACATTATCAGCGGTGCATTTTTTTTTTTTTTTAATCAGGTGTATTAGTCAGTCACTATGTTAGCCATGGCAGAGGAGGGAAGTCCCATGAATTTTGCCTTAACCTTTAAGTTAGAGGCTTCTAAAGGGTTTCATATTACATGGGACCTCAGGATCAAGGTTAATACCATCAGGTCTGAGGTGCCATTATGTGTCTCAGAAATTTGAGTCAATTTATCACCCTGAACAATGAAATGAGCTTCTGTAAATTGGTTTAATATCTGCAAAGGAAGGAGTGACCTTATTTGAACTTGGGTATTGTGAGGCAGGATAATCTCTACTTCTTTAGGCCAAATGGGATGACCCTGGATAAAAAGTTATTGGTGGAGCAAGACAGCTAGATCAATGTTCTGGAAAAAGAAACTAACAATGAACAGAAAATTCTCTAGTGCTAACATACTTACCTAGTGTTTCACTAATGGATCTAATGCTTGGGTCCTCTCTTTGATCAGGAATGGCCTGTTTGAATTAGAAACAGAATGGAACATCTCTGCAGTGGACTCTATCAGACGTGGTTATGACACACTATCCATAAAAATATGAACTCCTTTGTTATTCATATGCTCCAAAGTGACTCCTCAAGTGGCCAATATGTCTAGAAATGTGACTTTTTCTATAGAATGGATTACATCAATCAGAGAAAAGGGGAACATACTTCCTCCTGTAGTATAGATATACCAGAGGAACCACTTTGGTCTCTATCCTGTTCCAATGTCAGTTCAATGTCAGCCTTGGGTTAGGAAGCCTGAGGGGTCCTGCATTCATGACCAGGGCAAAATAGGAAGCTGGCTGTGAAGGTTCACCAGCTCAGAGCCTAGATAGGCCTCCATTTAAAAAGGATTCTGTCAGTTCCAGCAGTGGATGCTCTGTGTGCTACACTAGCTAAGAATAGTTTCTAGTACAAGAATACGTTAGGTAATTTATGTCCACCATGGGAGATTTAGAGACTTTTCAATGCATAAAACACTGACAAAGTATCTATGAGCAAATAGGTGTGGGAAAACATCATAATGGAGGGACTGTTATTTTGACAAATTCTCGAACCATGTTTCCCCCGTTCAAAATCTATTTTTAAATGTGTGAATGTCAGCAAGCATATCTAATAAATATGCAAATTCTGGGATTGCTGCAACCGAGGGAAATGTGCTCATGACATAGATTCTATATCTGCTTCTGTCACCTTCTCAGCACACAGGCCCCTAGTATTGCCTTAGAGAAATTTTCTAGAGTTGGATATGCATGGATTTCTAAAGAAGTTTCCAAGGAAACAGACAAAAGTAGGCTTGAGTTGGGAAAACAAAGAGCTGGAAATGGTCTGTGGAGGAAATGGAAGGAATGATGCTGACGCCCATGACTGAAGACATCCCCAGGCAGATCTCACTTGGGATGCACATTTATGTTTCAGAATCACAGTACGTTCGGAGATCTGAGTAAGTTGATTTTAACTCAAAGACACATTCTAGGATCCTTCTCATTTCAATCCTAGATATGTGTGTAAAGACAGGTGCAGCCCTAGAGGGAGTTTTCTCAATTGAGACAGGGCTGCAAGAAAGGCCTGTTGAGGCCTGTGTCTTCCTCCCCAGTTGTTCAATTCATCCTAATGAGGATCCCACAGTGCTGAAAGGAATCGAACATATAAAAATCAAGGTTCAGGTGAGTTAAATATTATCCTAGCATATAAGTGAATGTCATGCATTTTCTAACATATATACATGTATGTATAATGTATTTGTAATTATATATAAACATAATTAAATATACACATACAAATATATATAAATATAATTATTTTAGGTGTACTTTTGAGTCTTCACAAATGTGTAGTAATACTACCGTCAAAAGATGAAAAATATTTTATCATCCTAAAGACCACTCCTTTGGTGCCCACTAAAATGAAACCTCTCCTATACATAAGTTACCACTATAAAAAATGAATGATTGCATTTCTGTGCTCTTTATAAAAACTTGTAGCTATTACTTTTGCTTCCCACTCTTTCACATGTGCTAAAAATAAGCATATAAACAAAACCTGTGAACAGCAAAATGGGCTACAGGGTCTGTGGATGATGGCCACAAAATAATTTCAGCCAGTCCTGTGATAAAAAGACATTGAAATTTTATCCTATCTCTTTTTATACTAAATTGCTAATTTTAAACCAAATTGCTGAAAATTTTACCCTCTTTTACTGCTCACCTCAATTATTCATTGGATGATTGCTTCTAAATATTCATAGCATTTTGGTGTTTCCATCTTTAGTTTATTCTTTGAGTAGATTGATATCTATGCAAGACAAAGAGATATCAATCTACTCAAAGAATAAACTTGGGATGGGCCAGAACGGTGCAGATGAACATAGGTGTTTTCCTAAATGGGGAGGACTCCATTGTGTAATGGGGTATACATCGTGTCACTCAGTGTGTACAGCAGCAAAATACTATATAAATGGCAAATACTATAACATTTAAAATTTTTCAGTGAAAATCCTCTCAAATGACATAAACACAAAATGACACAACAAATATCTGTGGCCCAAACCATGAGAAAGTTTCGAGTCTCAAATGACTATGTCCAATGTCATAAGTATATAGTCTATAAACAAAATGTTTAACAATTCCAAAAATGAAAATACAACGATATCTAGATCTTTATGTGGACTCTTTCCTGTTAATCACAGACTTGCGGGACTTTCTATATTGTTGTGTTGTATTTATTTCGCCCAAGCAGTTCCTAAAACAGTGTTTAGGATGTATTACATGGTAGAAATTCAAGTAATTGATAATGACATTGTCACTCACTGAGACTCCTACCTTCATAGCAAAGATATATACACACACTAGCCTATTAACTCATGGGTTTTTTTTGTTTTTTTTTTTTTACATTTCATCATAGCTTTTATTTACATCTTATAACAAAGCTTTACCATTTATCTTTTCCCCCAAAAATATAAGCACCAGGGCTGTAAGAACTTGTTTGATGTATCTATGTCCAAATCCAACGGTGCCTTGATTATTTGTGCTAAATTGGTTGACTGTAAAGTGCATGGCAATGAGAGATTTTGCATCATTATCTTAAAGAGTATAGTTGCTGAGCAAGAAAGGTTTGATTGGACCAGTGGTCCTGTCTTTCTTCCTTGCTAGGCTTCTGTTCTCTCATAATTAATCTATACTTAGAGGCCTCAGTGGAGTCATGAAGTATTAAAAATATTATTACATATGTTAAATATATATGTAGTATATTAAGTCAATTTGTTTTTAACCGAGGTGTTTTATGGTAAATGGTGTCTAATACAGTATAGGAAATACATCAGTGTTTAGACAGTAAATAGAAAAGGCAAAAGCTGTTGCAGAGGACTGGGAGCTGGGTTTTCACTCATTGTAAGACCAAGTCTTATCCTGCAGAAGAGACAATGTCACACACCTCCTTCATCAAAGGCAGTCACTGACCATGATGCATCAAGACATTTACAAGGTATTTTGTGCACATATCTCTAAAAACAGTAAAGGACATAGTTCCAAATCATAACAATGACCAAAAGTCTCCTCTTCACAATATCAATGACTGGAGCTTTTTACAAATTTAGCTCCACTATACTGATTTTACCTTAGTTTAGCTCCACTATACTGATTTTACCTTCTAGAAAACAATGACTAGGATTACCGATGAAAGAATGAAGTTTACCTCCTCACAGCATTCATTATAGAAAAAGGTCCTGCTTCTTTGAATAGCAATTAAATCCTCTAACAGAAGTCAAAATCGTTTAAAATGTCCTTTTGGATACCTGTTACTCTTATACCTCAGGATTTTGACTTCTGTTAGAGGATTTGTGGTCATTCTTAATAGAATTTATTGCAACACTGTAATACAAGTGTGAATCTGTGGGTCACTGGCAAGAGAGCATTTAAAAAAAAAGAAAAAAACACCACGATTTAAGTTTTTGGTACTAAGAACAAAGAAAAAATTAGTTTCAGGACAAAAATTGTAACTATGAGAGATTAAAATAAACACAGTATGTTTAGGATTTTACAGCTTTAAAAAGTTAATGAAACATTTTTATGTTTTATTAAAAGCAAATACAGAAGTGTTAGTTTGACCCCCAAAAATGCACATAGTTTTAATCACATACAAGTGAAAACATTTGAAGGATTACATTCAGCCAAAAGTAATAGGAATTCACCTGAGGACCTAACAGTCTTCAAACTGTAAAGAGACAAATTTTTTTGAAAATGAAAAATGTAGAGACAATATTAACTGATTTAATGAAGTCACTACCTATTAATGTTATTTAATTGTTGAAAGACAACTTGCAGAATAATTTAGCCCCAGGATTTATTTCTAACGGTAGTTCTAGTTGATGCTTGAACAGCACGAATTTGAAATGCACGGGTCCACTTTTACGCGGAATTTAAAACGTGGACCTGTGCAGTATTAAACTTGTACTGTACAAGAGTCAAATATATTTTCGATCTTTGGCTTGATATTCATTTATGCAGAGGACTGGCTTAAGTTATAAACAAATTTTCGACCGCGTGGGCAGTAGGCGCCCCTAACCCCTGTGTTTTTCAAGGGTCTACTGTAGTAGAAATCCCATGTCCAACTACACACTTAAGGGAAGAAACCCCGTAAATACAACTTATTTACAATTTTAACAATCCTTTAATCTTGAAAGTTTTCTAGAACATTAATTACATCAATCCTTCCCATATTATTTACATTTTTTTTCTTTTCAGTGGGAGTTTTCACATGTATGGATATGAGCCAATCGAAGTCTTTCTCACACTATTTACATTTAAGAGGTTTAATCCAGTGAGTCCTTTCATGCCTTCGAAAGGAATAGGGATGACTGAAGGCTTTCCCACATTCTTCACATTTATATGGTTTTTCCGCAGTGTGCACTCTCATCATGTGTATTCGAAAAATTTTGTTACAAATGAAGGCTTTTCCACATTCCTTACATTCATAGGGTTTTTCTCCAGTGTGGGTCCTTTCATGTCTTTGTAAGGAACTGTGATCTCTGTAGGCCTTACTGCATTGTTTACATTCATAGGGTTTCTCTCCAGTGTGAGTTCTTTCATGTCGTTGATACAAACTAAGGCAAGTGAATGCTTTCTCACATTCCTTACACTGATAAGGTGTATTTCCAGTATGCATTTTCATGTGTCTTTGAATGGTGGTGCGACAAATGAAGGCTTTACCGCAATGTTTACATTCATAGGGTTTCTCTCCTGTGTGAGTCCTTTCATGTGTTTGTAAGGAACGATAATATCTAAAGGCTTTTCCACACTCCTTACATTCATAGGGTTTCTCTGAAGTGTGAGTTCTTTCATGTATTCGAAGATTACTAGAAGTATTAAATACTTTACTACATTTTCCACATGCATAAGGTTTCTCTCCAGTGTGAGATTTTTTGTGTATTTTTAAGAAACTGTTACATCTGAATGCATTTCCACATTCCTTACATTCATAGGGTTTCTCACCTGTGTGTATTCTTTCATGTATTTGTAAGGAACTATAATATCTCAAGGCTTTTCCACATTGCTTACATTCATAGGGTTTCTCTCCTGTGTGTGTCCTTTCATGGGTTTGTAAGGAACTGCAAAATCTGAAAGCTTTTCCACATTCCTTACATTCATAGGGTTTCTCTGATGTGTGAATTCTTTCATGTTTTCGAAGACAACTGGGGGCACTGAATGCTTTATTACATTTTTTACACTCATAGGGTTTCTCTCCGGTGTGAGACCTTTCATGTATTTGTAAGGAACTATAATATCTGAATGCTTTTCCACATTCCTTACATTCATAGGGTTTCTCTCCTGTGTGAGTCATTTCGTGTGGTTGTAAGGAACTGTATGATCTGAAGGCTTTTCCACATTCCTTACATTCATAGGGTTTCTCTTCAGTGTGAGTTCTTTCATGTATTTGAAGATGACTGGGATATCTGAATGCTTTACTACATTTTTTACATTCATAGGGCTTCTCTCCAGGATGATTTCTTTCATGTCTTTGAAAACTTTTATAATATCGGAAGGCTTTTCCACATTGTTTACATTGATAGGGCTGCACTCCACCGTGGGTTCTTTCACACATTTGAAGTGAAGTTGAAGAACTAAAAGTTTTCCCACAAACCTTACATTTATAAGGAGCATCTACAGTATGTGTTATGTGTCTTTGAGGGCTTTTGAGCCACAGTAAACCTTTTCCACATTCCTCACATTTATACAATTTTTCTCCATTGGAATTTCTTTCATGTTTTTCAAAACACTGCAGGTAACTGAAGGCTCTCCCACATACATTACATTTATATGGCTTCTCTCCATATTTCTGATACTCAGAGGGCTTGGGTCCAGTGTGACATCTGATGTCCCTATTATAAGATGAATGATGCATGAAGACTTTCTCACACACACTGTATTCCTGTGGTTTTACTCCAGAAAGAGTTTTCTTCTTCAGAATAAGGCTGAAGTTCTCTCCACACTGACTACCTTCTTTCCCTTCACAGAGTCTCTCTACCCTATGACTTCTGTAAAAAACAAAAAGTACATTATAAATGATTTCTTCGTTAAAGATTTTATATTTATTAGAATAATATTTGAAGTACATTTTTACGATTTACAGCAAAGTATAGGTTTTCTGCCTCATCCAAACTGTTGGGAATTGAATACACTGAAAGCTCTGAAAGACAATTTTAGCCTTGCTATTATCAAAACAACGACTTCATATATAGGCTTCATTAATGCTATTTCCATGTAAATTATTTTGCAAACATTTTGCATCTATGTCATATATAAGAAAGTAATTTGGTGAAAATTTTCTGTGATGTAATTAATTTGAAGCAGGGGTAGTTTTGGCTGATTCTTTTTAAAATTTTGTAGCATAATAGGTTTCTCACCTGAGACACTACTTTCTATTTTGAGTGTTACTCACCTACATATTCTCTCCTGGTTTTTGTACTGATCATCAATGTCATGATCTTCCCATTTTTTACCTAAAATGTAGACAAAGAAATATGATTCCAAAGTATTAAAAACTGTAGAAAAAGTATTAGATTCTACAATGAGCTGTGACCATGCCTAGTTTATTTACCAATATCCTCTTTTTCCACATTACACGTCAGAACAATGTTTAAGGGTAAGAAACACTTGTTTTTTAATAAAGCAAGTGAAGGTAATTTGTCATCCTTACCTACTGAGGCCAGGTTTCTGAAGGTTTCCTGCATCACATCTCTATACAATTTCTTCTGTGAAGGATCCAGTAAAGACCACTCCTCCAGACTGAAGTTCACAGACACATCCTCAAAGGTCACTGAGTCCTAAAACACCACAAATATGTGTACAATAAAATTCACAAGACTGTACTGAACAACTATACTCCATTTATAGGAAGGTTACATATAACTCTCATTTCCAAACATTTAGCCTATGACCTGATCATCAGAAACTTACACTCTGTCCACAATTACGTCCTCATAAATTTAACACCATAATGTAACACATGGAAATTATTTGTACGTTTTTACCATAATCACACTATATTTTATGTAATTCCTCTAAAGAAGGGATTCACAGCATGTTGGGAATAGACAGAAATGCTATGTAAATTAAACAAATATGATCTTTTTAAGATGACCAATTCCATGTGAAAAAAGTTTTTTTCATCTTCTTCCTTATTACTCACCATTTACAGTACTCCATAAGGCAGAGGGTCAAATCTGCATGAGGTTACAGTGAATACATACTAAATACTAGACGCTATTTGTTCTATTACCATCACCAAACATGAAAGTCCAGAAGGCCTATGTAATGTCAGTTTTAGCTAGGTCCAGCTGGCCATTTCATCCTAAAGTTCTCCAAACCATTAAAAAGTCATCAGATGCAGCTGGCTGAATGACAAGATTCTTATAGACAAGCACTTTTTCTTTCTGGAATATTTATTACCGACTCATTTCATTCTATATCTGTCCAATATGATGGGCTAGAAAGTTGCCATCAGGCGCTAGTTATCTATGAGGATATGTTCTGAGATATGTATTGTTAGGCAATTTCATCATTGTAAGAACACGCAGAATGTTCTTTAACAAACCTAGATGGTATAGCTTACCATATACATAGGCTATATTATATACCTATTTCTTCTAGGCTACAAATCTGTACAGCATGTTACTGTATTGAATACAATAGTATTTGTGTATATATACAATGCCTTCTCCAGGTTAATGGAGACTCAGATATAGCAGCCACCTGCGCCTGCACCTGGGTGGGGGTAGGGCTCAACAAAGGATTGGTGGCCTCCGCCAGCACTCCTGTGGGAAAAAGCTGCCCCCTCCAGCCATTGTCCTAAAGCCAAACAACTCAGTTCCTCCCCATATGTCCCTGGAGCCTTTTGAGCTGCTGCCCCAGAGCTGGAATTCAAAGCAAGTTGGTCAGCAGGACCACTTTCAAGGACGTGACTCCATAAAATCTAGTGACGGTCAACTACCCTTCCCCCATTATAGAAGCTACTGAACTTTTGAATCAGAAGATTCTAGGACATCCCATTTACTTTTCGTATTTGAAGATGGGGAAACTAAGACCAAGATGATGAGTCTACAAGCCAAGGACACTAAGGATTATTGGCAACCACCAAAAGCCAGGAGGGAAGTATGCAACAGATTCTCCCTCAAACTTCCAAGATGAACCATCCCTGCCAACATCTTGACTTTGGATCTCTGGACTCCAGAATCCTGAGAGAATAAATTTCTGTTGTTTAAAACAACAAGAACAACAACAAAAACGACTTCCCTCCTTCTTTCATTTCCAAGCTCCCCTGTGGAGTAAAGGAGCATGATAGCTCAACCTCTGAGCATAAGAATCCCTCAGCTGATTAATGACACCACACACTGCCAATAAGGTATGAAAATGTTTATTACTTCCATAATTGAGGTCCCGGGAGGGTGAGCAGGCCTCTCACGAAGGGATGAAATAGCTTAAAAAAGCAAAGAAAAGTGCATGAACTTGTTAGGCTAGGGTAAGAGTTTACACACAGGGTCGGAGCATGTGTAGATTCAATCTCTTGCTACCACAAAGGAGAGAGCACTAAGGCTTTCTTATCACTTGTACAGATGTGGGGCAGGGCAAAGAGGAAGGATGAGACTTTAAAGCTGTCGGCAGTCAATCATCAAAAACTAAAGTCAGGGGTTTCCAATGCCTGGTCTGGAATTTAAGTAACTTTGAAGCTGTCATTTCTGACACTACAATAAAAAAAGCAAAAAACTTGAAATAAACTTCCCTTTTTAGATATATCACGTAATTTAGGTCACAGAGTGATTTGGTGTTTCCAAAATTTGGAAAGAGTAAACAGACACAATATTTTGAAATATGCACCCCCCAATATCCTGTCCTTAACATAGTCTATGCTCAAAAAATATATATCTCAGTAAAATTTAATGCAAAGACAATATCACGTATTAGGTCACAGAGTGATTTGGTGTTTCCAAAATTTGGAAAGAGTAAACAGACACAATATTTTGAAATATGTACCCCCCAATATCCTGTCCTTAACATAGTCTATGCTCAAAAAATATATATCTCAGTAAAAAA
>NW_006435869.1:317966-343870 GCF_000325575.1 Pteropus alecto
TTGACGTTTCCTTTCAGGG
Source organism: Pteropus alecto (assembly GCF_000325575.1). Lineage (NCBI taxonomy): Eukaryota > Metazoa > Chordata > Mammalia > Chiroptera > Pteropodidae > Pteropus > Pteropus alecto. The sequence goes on from NW_006435869.1 coordinate 317,986, forward strand.
ATTCCCTGTCCCCATCAGGAATTTTTAAACCAAAACACCCCAACTTGGCAGCTTTTTCTGACAGACAGCCGGGACCTCTGAGCACATGGTGTCCTGAGCACCCACAGCTCCTCCAGCCCTGCGGGGCACAGGCCCAGGGTACTCCTGTCCCTCCAGGCCTCTCCTCCCCCAACACCCTCACCTGTTCCATAGATTATGTGAATCTGTGGGCTGCTCTACTTTAAGAAGAGGATGAGTTTAAGAAGTGATCATAATTACCCCCTCTTCCTAAAAAGCTATTTTTTGCTCCTATTGAAAAGGCCAGACCCCCGCCAAAGAAGTTTGTGGTATGAAAGAAAGTGGGGACCGATTTACAGAGCAGAGTCTTTGGCCTGTTTCACTCCTGTTTCTCTCAGCCAGCCTTAGAGAAGGCCACGTGACACTTGTGTGGTACGTGTGGGGGACAGCAGCAGTGAAATGGTAGCTGCCAGAGGGTGCTGGGGGGTGGGACAAGGAGGGAGGATGGGCCGGGGTAGAGGTTTCATATTGAGAGCCAGTAATGATATTTTGATATTTATTTCCTACTACTGAAATTGAATCCAAGTTAATTGTCCCTATTTCTGATGTCAATATTGCAAAGCAACAGATTCATAAAGTAATGATCAAATCTTCCTTTCTCTCCATGTGCATTTTTAAGAAATAGAGCCAACTGACTTTGTGTGTAATTTACCAGGTACTAAATCCACACCCCAGTGCGGCCCCTTCCCCACCCTCACCCCACTCCCTTCCCGGATGTCTTAGAACCCATCCCCATTGTGTGATTCAGCCCTGGTTCTGGCTGCGGTCAGCAGATCCCAGTGAAGGGTTTTGTGTGTTTAGGCCTCATTTTTTTGTCTTTTTCCTACTTCGTTCCCGGCATTTGCTGATTTCTAGTGTATACTCTGTAGTCTCAGTCTGTGTTTGATTCCAACCCATAGAAATAGAAAGTATGTTGTACGTACTGCCAAAGAATTGTCTTCTTGCAAGACCTATAAGACTGTAAATAAAAACTTATTTTATCCTTAAAAAAAAAAATGAAGGAACCAAAGCATTGGGGCCTCACGTTTTGAGCAATGGCCCACCTACATTTTGTGAGGCCTTATTTTCAATATATGTATGTCCTAGATATCAAATGAATGTCCACAATGAAGAATTTCATGAACATAAATGTCTGTCATACCTGTTCTCCAGGAGTGAGGTAAAGAGGTAAATACAGTTTAGATCCTGCCCAAAGAGAATGTGTGCGGTGTTAATGGTGCTGAGATCCCCAGAGAGGAACCAGGTAAAGGTGTAGCCTGTCCTTTCAGAAGTGAAGGCCGACTGCAGCTAACAGGCTGTTGATATAGGCACCAAACTTCACTAAACCCAGACTTCACTAAATCCATGATAGCAAGATGTGGATCAGTTGCTGAGTGGATGCAGTCAGTAATTTCCATAATATTGGGGACCGGATATAGGAACATTTTTGGTGTCACCACCGCCTGATTGTTGCGGTAATCCACTGTGAGATGTTGAGACCCACCCTGATGTTAAGGAGAACTCAGCCCCAGTCACACCTTCACTCCAAACACACAGGCTCCAACCAAGTCTGTGAACCAAAAACACAGTAAGCAGGGCCCCACTCCCATACTCCTGCTCCCAGAGCACAAGGAATTATCAAAACTGTCAACTCGAGTCCTCGGTATACAGACCCCACAACACAGCACGGCCCACAAAAGGGCTCCCCAGCAAGCAGCAGCTCAGTGTGGGGGCCTCCAGGTCCTCATCAGCCTGACAGATACGAAGCATTAGGGGGAAAAGGAGAGGGAGGCTTCAGTTTTCAGTAAACAAACATCAAAAGTGTGGAGCCTGTCACTCATGACAAGAACAAACATGAGTAACAAAAACCTATTTGTACCGGCTTGTTTTTATATAAGAAGTACTAACGAGATGATCTAGAAGTGATTACAACTATTGTTTTAAGGGTGGCTAACCTTAGAGCACTGGAGTGGACCAGGAAATGCCAGCAGGAAGTCTTAAGTTGGATTCCTATCTTAGGAATTTAATTAACCTTCCAATGCACTATTTACTTAAAATAAGAAAATTTTATACATACCATATTATCTATGCTTAACCATTATTTTAAATTAACTTTTACCCTTTAAAATTAATTTAATTTTAACTTTTCTATACAGGACACCACTCCAAGATTTAATCCTTTAAACACTAAAAAATTATAAAACTGCAGACCATCAAAAATTCCCAAATCCCTTTCTGATAAAAAGGACAAGATGTATTATAATAGTCTGTTCCTCCACTGTATTTCACACCGGGGATATTTTCAGGAATGACAGCATATTATAATGCATTAGGGGTTTGCAATTAAGCTCTAAAATGAACTAGAAAACTTAAAGATCTCCCTAAGTTTTGAGTTGTTTTCCTCATATCAATGAAAATAAACATTCAACTGCTTTTTCCTAACATCCATTAAAATAGAGATTCATTTGCCTTAGGAATAGTGTAGACTTTTAAATGTCAAAGTTTTCTAGATTCTACAGCCATGCCACCCTGAACAAGCACAATCCTGTCTGATCTGGGAAGGGCCTGGTTAGTACTGGGATGGGAGATCACCTAGGAAGACCAGGTGCTGTAGGTGTAAAAAATAAGGGATTGTAAGCTGACAAGATCCTTGAAATCTGCGAGGTCAACCAAGGGTTGGCTCGCATAAAAAAAATAAAAATAATGAAAAATAAATTAACTTAAAAATAAAGTTCCCTAGAGACATGACATACAAAATCTGACCTAAAAAACGAAAAATTCAGCTGAGAACTTAAAAATACCCATCTCACATGTTCAGATTCTCTTCCATAATAAAACCAAAATCCTGTCCGATTCCACAGTTATCTTGCCATACTCACATGGTAGCTCTCAATCAGCGGACATATTAAAGCCCAAGTGCTAATGAAAACTAGATTTCAAAGAGCTGCAATATTCAAGGGAGATCAAAATCCAATGAAAAGAAATACCAATATTGGAATCAAGACAGATAAGCAGCCTGCTTCCCTACAGTTCAGAAGGAGACCCACATTCAGAAAGGTGAACACATTTCCAAACTTGGGGTCAAGAAACCTCCAGCTGAGACAGAACCCCTGCAGTAGGTCAGTCCCTGGGGAAGAAGGGGAGGGACACCTGAGCAGCCCCAGGAATGGACTCTGGGAGCCCAACACGGCCTTCCTGTGAGCATGGAAGCGCTCCCTCCTCCAGGCTTCCATTCATTCGCACAGTGAGGAAACTCAGTCTGATTCAGCTTAAGTTCTGACCCCAAATGAAATCTCCAATTCATAAACCCTTTGGAGACGGAACCCCTGATCTTCACAGACTTTCTCAATGTGCACAAATTATACTTGGAATGCAAACCGCAACATAAAATCGACAATGTCTAGGCCGAAAGAACTGCAACCACAACCTCAGAAAGGGCATCCGCACCCCGGCCACCCAGCCCTGTGCACTTGTGTCCCCATTTCCAGAGCTGTAGCTTTTCTCATGAATCTACTTGAACCATTCTACTCTGCAAGGCTAAACCCTGGAATTGTATTTTAAAGCACCCCCAAGTAAAACCAACCTCAGAAACTTCCTACACATGCTCTGAAAGAAACAGTGAAAGAAGAATGCTATAGAAATAAAATGTAATACTGGAATATTTTATTTTTTTCTTAAATTCACCTCTTTCGTGCCTGTTTAGAACTACAGTCTTTCAAGTTCTGCTGATTAAACACATTTTGCCACTATTAAAAACTGAGACTTAAATAAGTCAATACATTTTTTCAATTGACAAAGCCACCGAGGGTAGTGCTGTCAGGAGAGGGTAACAGCCAGGAAAGTTTTTTAAAAGGACCCTACATCACAAGGATTTCTGGGCCCGATGGTTATTCTCCGCTTTCCTTTCACATAAAATTGCCACAGACAAATAAAATCTTTTAAAAAGAGTATTCCATTATTCTGTTTAAAAAATATAAAAATAAAATAAAGAAAATACTGGGTATCTTTGAAATGCACCCCAGAGGACAAATAGTTCATAATGATGCTGTGACTGGGAGAGGGGAGGTTGGCTTTGGGAATTCGAGGACGGATCTGGAGATTTGGGGACTCATTGCCACTCCTAGGAAGAGTCTATCTGGGAAGAACAGTGTCCTGAATTTGAGACCCTGCTTCCCAAACATTTGGAAAACTCGAGATAAAAATAGGTCTCCCTGAGGAGAAAGGAGGGGCTGGGGACCCCACCTCATCCCATGCAAGAACCCCGTAGACGGAGTCACGACTTCCCCCCCGGTGACCATCCTGGTGGTCACCGCATCATGTGGGGAGACTCGGGGATGCGGGCTCAGAGCTGCCCAGAGAGGCTCCGGGACCCCGGCCGAAGTCCCGCGTACCGTGACTGAAGAGGACGCGCAGGGTCCCAGCTGCTGGCCCAGCCCCCAGGCTGCGTGCCAGAGGGGACTGAGGTCCAAGTGGCGCCCTTGGGAGACTCCGGTCGGAGGCTCCAGACTTGACCGAGGGGAGGCCGGTCTCATCACAGCCGGTTCCCATCACAACCGGTTCCAGCCGGTTCTAGCCAGTTCCAACAAGCCTCTCGTCCCCGTCTGCGTATCCAGCCCAATACACTCACCATTTTGCTTTCCTGGGTCTCCCTGAGCCCCGTCTAAACTCCCACTGCCCGTGCAGATCACAGCGCCACAGAACCTCCAACAGAGTCACCAGGGACCATTAAGGACCAGCGACGCGTATTCCCTAGCCAGGCCTGAACGTAGTTGGGAAGTCTCGCCCCACCCACCTGCCCCAGCGGCGTTTCTGATTGGACGGTTTCCAATGGCGCGCCCCCTTGAGCCTGAGTGACAGCCCTGGGAAGGACCCGAGACTCAGACTTTAAACAGAACTTTTTCCCGGCCTGGTGCTGAATGTACTACATTCGTCCAGCTCTGGGTGAACACGTGGGCACAAGTGTGCACAAGGAAGTCTTGATTCACTTTCCAAATGGTGCAAGTAAATACAGAACATGAGGGTGACCCTGGCCAAGCCACACTGAAACAAGAGGGTCTTATATCCTCCAGGGCAGGTTGAGGACCGCTGATCTAGGGGTCAAGGGCTTTGTGTAAGGCTGTCAGGCCACTCATGGAACTGTGATTCTTGTTTAGAAACAAGGACACAATGTGGACATGGACACTTATCTGTAATAGAGTCTCGCTCCATTTCAATCTTTGATCCTTGCAAGAACTGAGCCTTCCACCCATCCCTGTCCCGCCCCTACTCATTTGATCCTTAAGTTAAAGCCCGGAGCACTTGGCTCTAGTGGGAAGGTGGAACCCGCAGCCCCAGCCTGGGCTCAGGGACTCTTCTCAGTCTAACCTCAGGGGGTGAGATGTGTTCGTTACATTCTCAGGTGTATATTTTACACTGGAAAGAAATTTAATTGAGATCACTTATTGCATCAGTTCCTAGAGAATTTTGAAATGTAAATCACTGTAATATCCCTAAGAAAACTGATTCCTATTTTTAATAACATAAATTAGATAATTGTGTAAACACAGGATGCACCTGGAAACTTTTCTCCTACTAGTTTTATTGAGGTATAAATGAGTAATAAAATTGTATTTAAAGATTACATGATGATTCGATATACATATATTATATTATATACTTGAAATTTGTTTAGAGTGGTTTAAGCTTTCTTACCACACACACACAAAAAGTAACTCTGTGAGGCTGATTGACACGTGAATTACTTTGGAAACCCTAGTACAACTATTTGATTAGACTGTAAAACTTTTAATGTGTCTATTCATTTACATAAATAGCTTTATAGAGATATAATGCACATACTATACAATACAACCCACATAACATACAATTCAACAGTTTGTTCCCAGGTGTGTTCAATCATGCTCATAGTCTCCTTAAAAACAAACTTCTCTACACTTTTACTATCACTTGCAATATTCCCATCTTCCTCGTCCAATCCATAGCCTCAGGAATCCTTACTTTCTGTCTCTATGTATTACCTTATTTGGAACTCTCAAATGAATGGAATTAAATAATATGTGATCTTGTGATTGACTTCATTCACTCAGAATAATTGTTTTCAAGAGACAACGGTGTTGTAGCATGTACCAATACTTCATTCATTTTTATAGCCAAATAATATTCCACATTTTTTGTTTATCTGTTCATCTGTTAAGAGATATTTTGTTTATTTCCATTTTTTAGCTACTATTAATAATGCTGCTATAAATTCAAGTACAAATTTTTGTTTAAACATATGTGTTCATTTTTCTTCAGCATATACTTAGGAGAGGAATTGATGAGTCATATAGTAATTCTAGGTTTAATTTGTGAGGAACTACCACACTGTTTTTTCAAGTGGTTGCACAATTTAGAGAATTAAATATTTAGAGTGTTCATAGAAAAAGACTAGAATTCTAAAACCTAACTAGAATTCTGTGTTGAGCAAAATTATCCTTCAAAAGTGGAGAAGAATTAAAGACTTTGTAAGATGAGCATATATTGAGGGAACTTGTCACCAGCACAACTGCTTTGCAAGAAATGTTAAAGGTAATTCTTCAAAAGGAAGGAAAATAATGAAGGTAGAGTTTGAGAAGGAATCAATGAAGGGAAAGTAATATCACTTAAATTTTTTTAATTCATCTGACAGATAACATTTTTAAAATAATACTAGCAACAATGTATTCAGTAATTCTATGAATAAATGAAGTGAATGACAGCACTATTACAAGGCTCAGGGGAGGGAGGAATTGGGAAGACCCCATTATGATGAATTTGTACAACCAGTGAAGTGGTTTAGTGTTATTTCCAAGAGGACTTGGGTTGACTGTTGACTATATACTTCAAATCAATAGCAAACAATTAAAAACTAAATATAGAAGTACAATTGATATGCTAAGAGAAGAGGAAAAATGGAATCAAGTAAAATGCTCAAAGCCAGAGAAGCCAGGAAGAAGAAAAAAGGTAGAAGACAAGTGGAAAACAACAAGGGCAAGAAAAAAATATATAAAATAATTATGGCATATATATTAATTCAACTATACCAATAATCACTTTAAAAGTCAATGTTCTAAATACAACAACTGAAAGACAAAGACTACCATAGTGGATAAAAGGAAAACAACACCCCATTATATGTTGTCTGTAATAAAGCCACGTAAACAATACAGATAAAGACTAGAGATGGAAAAAGATACCATGTTAACACTGAAAGATAGCTGGCATATCAATATTAATTTCAGACAAAGCACAGGGATAAAAAGAGGCTTTACAGATGATAAATGGGTCAAGTATCCAAGGAGACGTAGAACTCCTTAGTGCCTATCTGCATAACAATACAGTGGTAAAATACACCAGAGAAAAATGGATAGAACTGCAAGGAGAAACAGATGAATCCACTATTATACTGAAGACTTCAACACCCTCTATTAAAAATGATGAGTACCAGCAGGAAGAAAATAAGAAAAGCCACAAGTGAATTGAATGGTGGCATCAAAAAACTGGATTTAATTGAAAACCATAGAATACTTGATCAAACAGCAGGAGAATACACATCCTTCTCCAGTTCACATGAAAAATTCATTAGAACACATTCTGGGACATAAGACACACCTTAATATGTTTGAAAGTACAGAAATCATATAGAACATGCTCTCAGACCACAAAGGCATTCATCTAGAAATCAATAACAGAAAGATATTGGGGAACCCTCAAATACTTGGGAGATTAAACAACATACTTCTAAGTAACTCATGGATCAAAGTAGAATCTCAAGAGCAATGAAAAGTTAGTTTGAAATAAAAATGAAAACACAATTTACCAAAATTTGTGGGATGGAGCAAAACCCGTGCCTAGAGGGGAATTCTTTGAAGGCATACACTTGAAAAAAAGAGATCTGTAAAAAAAAAAAAAAGAAGCAAGCATGCAAGCAAGAAAAGGAAGGAAGATCTATAATCAATAATCTAAGCCTCTATCTTAGGAAACTAAAAAAAAAAAGAGAAGAGCAAATTAAATCTAAAGCAAGCATAAGAACAGAAGTAATACAAATTAGAGAAGAAAGCAACAAAATTACTGGAAATCAATTGAGAAAAATCAACATAACCAAACACTGGTTCTTTGAAAAGAGTAATGAAGTTGAGAAACATCTATACAAGATGAGAATAAAAAAGACAGAAATTATTCATATCAGAAATGAAAGGGGAGAAAAAGAAAATGTAAAAGCATTAAAAAAAATCCAAAATCTATTTATGATAACAAGCTAGGAATAGAAGGAAACTTCCTCCTTTTGAGAAATACAATTATAAGAAACCTGCAGTTCACATCATACTTCGGTGAGAATCTAGATGCTTTCCCGGTAAGATCAGGGAGAAGGCAATGATGTGCTTGCTCTCTTACCAGTCCAAGTCAAAATTGTCCTGGATGTCCATCCTTTCTGGAAAGGACAAAACAATGAGACAGTGAAAGATCTTTGGTTGTCAGGGATTTTGGGGGCGAGAGGGAAGATTGAATGAATAGGTGGAGCACAGGGGCTTTTTAGGGCAGTGAAAATATTCTACACAAAACAGAAAAGATGGATGCATGTCATTTTACATGAGCCAAAGCCCAGAGATTGCATAACACAAAGAATCAAAACTACTGTAAGTGTCCCAGTGAGACCTCGTATTGTGGCCTTAGTATGTGCAGAGACAGTTATTACCTTGATTTATATTTTGGGTAACTGTGAAGCAAGACAGTCCTAGAATTCTTTTACCACAACAGAGAAACTCTTAGACAATCATCCAAAAGTCTGTAAACATGGCTGACGAAGCCAAATGTTGGCCAGTGCTAAGATGACTGCCTGATGTTAGGTCAGTCGTGTGGACCCTTGAGTCCCTATTAAGGGATGAAAGCAGAAACTCTGCCTGAGCTCCACCATGTACAAATGAGGCGATGTCATCCCTCGAGTCTATGAACTTGCAATGCTCAGGGAATCCTAAGGCACTCCCCAGGGAGTCTAGGGGTTCTGAGAAAGGGGTGACCTCCTTCAGCGCATGGCAAGGTAGGTGCTGCAGGTAGGACATGCCAGAGGGCCCAGGTTTAGCTACATCTTGTCTCGACGGGTCTCGCTAGCTGAGCTCTTGGGGGTGCTATTTACATGTCCCAAGGCATAAGGAGCAGCTCCCTAAGGGGTCACATGCTCAGGGATATTTTTAGGACAGCTCTATAAGCAGTGACAACTGCAGCTCCAATGGCATACAGTTTGGGGCCTGGAGCAGTTTCTTGCATCAGAAGCTTATGGAGAACTTAAGGCCATTATGGGTCACTCTGGGAGGCATGAGAGGAGGTCACTGAAGCCCTTATTGTGAAACAGAATCTGACAGCACCGTGGGAGCCTGTCGCCTGGTAATTTGACCAAGACCAGAGTCTTTTGGTTTTCTCGTTGGGGTACCTATTAGAGATGGGCCAGTTTGCAAGTAACAGCATAAACAGACTCAAATACAATGTGTAAACAAGGAACATGCTGCCTCCAGAACACCAAAAGATCCAGATAATGTTGTGGGTGCTGAGAGGGACAACAGCTATTTCTTCACCATGACAAGGAGGGAACAGGGCCCAGATTACCAAATACTTTTTAGGAATCTAAACAAGGCGCCAGGGCCCCACATGATATATGTGGCAATGGCCTCTCTCCTTTTTATGAGCTTTTTGTCAATATTTTATGTTCCAAATACCCTCAGAGGATGTCATTAGTATAACATCATACCTGTGCTCCCAGAGCAAGGTGGATACAGTCCAGATCCTGCCTGCAGAGACTGTGTGTGCTGGCAGTGGTGCTGAGGTTCCCCAAGGGGAAGCAGGTAAAGGTGTCTCATGTCCCTTCAGAGGTGAAGGCACAGGTGTTCTGACACAGGCACCGAACAGAATAAACATAGTCAAATCTGTGATGACAGGATGTTTACCAGTCGTTGAGTAGATGGGATCAGTAATTTCCATCATGTTGGGGACAGAGAGTAGGGGCTGATTTGGTACAAACACAGACTCAAGTTTACGGTAATGTACTGTGAGGTGTCACCCATTCTCTCCAGGTTTAAGATCAGGACAAATTCAGCTGTTATAAGGAGAAGCAGAGGGGATAATCACCTCTTCATTAAGTAGATGTCGTTCAATAGTTTTTGATCCTTCAAGGCCCTGTTCAATTTATACTGGGTCATATGAAGTAATTCAACTGGAGGGTAAAGACTGTGGGGCCCCATGTTGTCAATATAATTTGAATGTGCAAAAGACTACACTAACATTTATTTTGATAACTCGTTGGTTCAAATCACTGCTGTTCTATGTGAGATAGTTTCAGACAATGGGTGCTATGACCATGGGGAGTTGATGGAAGGCCGTACTGCTCATGGTTAATGTAAAACATCCCTACTTCTCCTCCATATTATAGTCAATACCTCCTCTAAGGTGATTGGGGTATTTTGCTTAGATTCGGCGGGATCCCAGGTGTATACAATTGGGAGTCCTAGTACTGTTTATTTGCATGAGGGTTTGCGAATTATATCAGATGATAAAATTAATTCGAGACCTCACACGTCAGCTCCCAAAGGCCTAGGAATTGGAAACTGCGCAGTCTTGCGGGCTGCACACAGAACTGGGGTCTGGCAGGGTCAACGCTGCCACACGGGGTGGCACAGCTCACAGCCCCAGCTCCCCAGCACCTAGGTGATAGAGGTGCAAAAGCCAAGTAGTTCCCTTTCATACCTTTTCTTTTTTAAAAAATTATTTTTCATTTCATCTTTTTTGTCATGTAAATTCTTTTGGTATATTTTGTATTTCCAATTAGGTCAAATTGTGGACCTCTGTTTCAGTATTTTTTTTTCTTTTATTCTCTCCTCCCGTCTTTCCCTGTTTTATTTTTATATTTTGGTCACAAGATATACTTCAGGGAAGGGTATATCTTATGTATTTATCAATCTTTTTATAAACTATAAGTTTTATAAATAAATACCCTGGAATTTATTAATTTTTTCCACTAGAGAATCACAAGACAGTGCCATTGTGGTTAGGGTCCTCTCTGTTGACAACTCGGTGCTTTAGAAAGTTTAAGGACTCCAGGCCTAAGCTGAATTTGAACCAGTCCCTTGGCTGTGTCACAGTGAAGCCATTGTTCTTATCCTTACAAGATAAGGCCAGTATCCTTGTTGCAGAAGAGACAGGGGCAGCAGCAGCAGGGGGACTTAAGGGTCCTCTGGCGTTAGGGGTGTGGACTTGGTGGGGCATCTAATGACAGCCTTCCCTCCGCCCCACCACTCAGTTCTTTTTCTCTCTCTTTTTAAATAATTGCTCTTTCAGGAGCTACCAAGCAATGGGCCTACCTCTTGCACAGGGTATCATCCTCCTCTCCCACCTGCACGACACCTATATGGGACCAACCCAGCCTCTGTCACAGCTTCACTCAAACACACAGATTAATCCCACCAAGACATCCACCCAGGACCGCCTGTAGGAGGGCCCCACAGCACACGCTTGTGCCCAAATGCCTAGGAATTCTCGAAAATGCACTCTCTGGCCACTGCACACAGAACTGGGGTTTGACAGGGTCAACGCTGCCACATGGGGCAGCACAGCTCACAGCCCCAGCTCCCCAGCACTCAGCAGCCCACAGTGTGGCCGCCAACCAGCAGGCAAGCAGGTCAGAGCAAGAAGATAGACCCGCAGGGTGGTCATGTCGGGACATGCTGCTCGCAGAGCCAACTGTATGGTCACCTGCAGAGGCGTGGTTCCCAGGTTGAGAATGATGCTGTGTGTCCCCCCCACCCCCCGCACCCACCCACACACACACACACTGAGGGTAGAAAAAGTCTTATAACTCACATAATTGAGTTCTCAGGGGAGGACAAAGTGGCCTCTCAAAGCAGCTCAGAAAGGGCTTCAGGGAGCAAGGAAAGGAACTTGGCCTGGAGGTCCACTGTGGTGGGAGCAGGCGGGGCAAGAATCCTCGCCCAAGGGCAGGGGCTTGTGTGATTTGAATCTCCTGCCATCTCTGCAGGAAAAAAACATGCAGACTTTCACAGTAGCTTGTCCAGGTGGGGGCACAGGGGAAGAGAAAGGCGTGAGGTTTCAGCTGCTAGCCGTCAGATGAAAAGTGTGGGATCCGACTGCTCATTGCAAGGACAATGGTGTGTAAGAAAGGTATGGATCTTTAATTGCTTCTTTTTATATAATAAAACAATAATAGGATGTTCAAGAAATTCCACACTGATTACTGGGGATGGCAGAAGACCACTGGAGGGGACCAGGATGTTCTGACAGTGAGTTGACTTTAAACATTATCTTACAGATTTTGGCTAACTGTTGCAAGCGTTGTTATTTAAAATGAACTAGGTAATTTGTGAAAATCAATAGAGTAGATCTCAACCGAGACTGAAATTGGGAGGGGCCTGTAGGAGGAGCTCTTGCACGGTTCCTAGATTGAGAAGCCCAACAGGAAGAACTCTGTTTATGATGCCCTCCCAATTTCCCTTTCCCCTCTCCATTATTTTAGTGGACTTGAATGTGGCTCGCCACAGTTGCCTGTTCTGAACTGCAATTCTTGTTGTTCCCAAACACACCCAGTTTGTTGGAATATGATCTGCCTGACTTTTTGTTTAAGGTCAACATATTTGGTGGCCAGTACGAGTGTCCAGGGAAGACTGGATAACTCTGAGGCTGGTGAACAAACAGGTGTGATGCCTACAGAGCCCACTGAGCTCACTGCTTTCTCACCAACTCTGAATTTTGAGGGTAAGTTTTCTCCTGGATCCAAGTTCCTGCTCTCTTTGTGTTTTGAAGCTCTAGCAGCTCTACTCGAGACCTAGTTCAAGACTTTGCCCTTACTGTTTAGGGCCTTATTCGTCTGTGAGTACTCCTTTGGTACCTAAGCTTGACCCCTTCCAAACCAGACTGTTCCTCTAGAATTGTGTTACCTTCGCACTCCACTGGGATCAGACAGCTCCTATGGAAAAGGTGTCGGTACTTGAGGCAAACAAACAATTAAAGAAAAAAAATGGCTTACAAAGCCAACTGTCCCGTTGTTCTCCTCCAGTGCCATTTTGTTTCTCTCCCTCAGCTGCTCTGCCTCAGGCTGTGCCACCAGCACCTTCTTGTTCCTCTCCCTGGATTCCTTTTTTTTTCAGGCTTCACCTCTGGTGCCATCTTTTTCCTCCTGCAAACCTCTCCCCATTCACTCCTCCTCTAAACCTATTAGTACCTAAAAATTAAGTCTTCTGAGGAACCTAACAAATCCCAGCTTTCTCAAGTTGCCTGGACTAAGGCCGAATTTCAAACCATAGTTTAAAAATGTCCTAAAGTAACAGAACTCCCTTACATTTGCCGAAGAATTTAACTAGCTATCAAACTCACCAACGTGGTTTCTGAGATTTATATCAGTCCACATGCTCGTTGGTGAGGGTCAAGCCAAATACTGGATGGATGAAGCTTGCCCAAAGATAACATCCACAAAGGGATTTAGAAAAACAAACCCCTAACTTTTGGCAAAATACTAAAGACACTTACTGGAGAATTCCAATGGGCAATTACAGGAGCCTTTCTGAAGCATGTTGACTGGAACAAAATACAGGCTTGTTCACAAAAGTCTGATGAACCTGATAAATGGCATTGAGAAAACTGGACAGATGCATGCAAAAAAAAAAAAAAGAAAGAAAGAAACTAGACCACTGTCTTACATCATAAAAAAAATAAACTCAAAATGGATTAAATATTTAAATGTAAGATCCCAAATCATAAAATTTCTAGAAGAAAACCTAGGGAGTAAACTCTTTGACATTGCTTTTAGTAATTTTTTTTTTTTTTTTTTTTGGCTATATCTCCTCAGGCAAGGAAAACAAAAGAAAAAAAAAATAAACAAATGGGACTACATCAAACTAAAAAGTTTTTGCACAGCAAAGAAAACCATCAACAAGACAAAAAGACAATCTATTGAACAGGAGAAGGTGTTTGCCAATAATACATCTGATAAGGGGTTAATATCCAAAATATATACAGAATTTATATAACTTAACATACAAAAAAAAAAATCTGATTTAAAAATGGGGAGAGGACTTGAATAGACATTTTTCCAAAGAGGGCATACAGATGGCCAACATACATATGAAAAGATGCTCAGTGTCATTAATCATCAGAGAAATGCAAATTAAAATCACAATGAGATAGCATCTCACACCTGTCAGAATGGCTATCATCAATAAATCAATAAACAAGTGTTGGCAAAGATTTGGAAAAAGGGAACCCTCGTGCACTGCTGGTGGAATTGCAAATTGGTGCAGCCACTATGGAAAACAATTTGGAAATTCATCAAAAAATTAAAAGTAGAACTACTATATGACCCAGCAATCCCACTTCTGGATATTTATCCGAAGAAATGCAAAACACTAATTCAAAAAGACACAAGCAACAAAACAAAAAAACAAAAAACCAGAGAAACATGCCACAAATGAAACAACAGGAGATAACTCCAGAAAATAAGCAAAATGAAATGGAGGCAAGCAACCTACCAGAGATAGAGTTCAAAATAATGGTTATGAGGATGTTCAACGAACTTAGTAGAAGAATGGATAAACACAATGAAAACCACAATAGATAGTTAGCATAAAAAAAGGACATAGAAACCATAAAAAAAAAAACCAGATATAAATGAAGAATACAATAACTGAAATGAAGAACACACTAGAAGGACTCAACAGTAGACTGGATGAAGCAAAAGATTGAATCAGCGAACTGGAAGACAAGGTAGCAGAAGACACCCAATCAGAACAACAAAAAGAAAAAAGAATTTTAAAAAATGAGGGTAGTTTAAGAGACCTCTGGGACAACATGAAACGTAGCAATATCCAGATCGTAGGAGTACCTGAAGAAGAGAGACAGCAAGGGATTGAGAATCTATCTGAAGAAATAATGACAGAAAACTTCCCTAACTTGGCAAAGGAATTAGACATACAAGTTCAGGAAGCACAAAGAGTCCCAAACAAGAGGAATTCAAACAGACCCACACCAAGACACATCATAATTAAAATGCCAAAGGTAAAAGACAAAAAGGAACACCTCACTAATGCTACCATGGCAAAACTGGAAGAGTTTACAGTGTTACCCAGCATGCGGTTGGCATTGTTGTAAACAACCAAATTAAGAGAAAGATACTTGCCAAGAAAATTAACATACACGTTGAACATATTAAGCACTCTAAGAGCCGAGATAGCTTCCTGAAATGTGTGAAGGAAGATGACCCCAAAAAGAAGGGCACCAAAGAGAAAGGTACCTGGGTTCAACTGAAATGCCAGCCTGAGAATTTCCTAATTTCCACCCAGAGAAGCGCACTTTGTGAGACCAGTGGAAAGGAGCCTGAGCTGTGGGAACCCACTCCCTGTGAATTCATGGCATGATAGGTGTAAAAAAAAAATAAAAATAAAAACTGAGGTGGAAAAAAGAAAAACGACCAGAATGGAATGAGAAACTATGTCTACTCCAGATTTAAGTCATTTGGCAAATCAACTTTCTTGCACTCTAGATGAGTTTCCTAGAAGACAGCTAAAATTCTTAATTTTCAACTCCAGCAAATGAAGGTCACTACACGAAACCAAAAACTTTCTGGTTTCTGCTATTATTGCAAAGAGCCAGGACATTGGAAGAGATTGTCGCAAATGTAAACACTTCAGACACCTTCAGCCTTCTCACCGGCCTTTCCGATGTCCTCTTAATTCCTGGACTGGATTCTTAGGAAGTACAGGAGCTCCTCCTAGTCCTCCCTCCGCATCGACTTGAAGAAACAGCTCTCCAGATTAGGAAGGAACCTCTCTGTGTCCTTATTGACACCAGAGCTACACTCTCCTCGCCCAGCCCACTGCTGCAATGCAGTCCCTTTCTCAAAGCACTAAAACTGTTCAAATAATGAGGGTCTCTAATAAAACTCAACAGGTTCCTGTGTCTGAAACTATTCCTATTTGTTTAAGCCCTTTGAGAGATACCTGCCTTTTCTTCTGAGTTCTTCTGCCCCTATTCATTTATTAGGCTGAGACTTCTTAGAAAAGTATCATGCTGGCATTTCTCCTAAAAAGGGGAAATAATTCTAGAATTTGACAGTAGCCGTCAAAATAGCCAATTAGGTGAATTAAATTGACCCTTCAACATCTTTTATCTGTTCTATTTCTGATAGCACTTTATCTTAATGTGGGAACATTGATCATTTTTGTCCCCATTGGATCAGCAGCCATCCTCTTTATGAGTGAAATCTTCAACTGTTGTGGACAATGCACCTCTTATCATGATTCAAATAGATCCTTCAAAATCCCTTCCCAGAATCAATCAATACTCCATAAGTAAAGAGGCCAATCAAGGCATAAAGCCCATAACAGAAGACCATGTAACTCAGGGCCTTACTATTCCTTGCACTAGTCCCGGTAATGCTCCTGTTTCACTCGTGAGAAAGCCAAAGGGATGGGAGTGAAGTTTGTCCAGGACCTCCGCATAATAAACAACATCGTTATCCCTTGACACCCTGTTATCCCCGACCCTCGCACACTACTAGCATCCATTCCAAGTGGAAGTAAAGTCTTCACCGTAACCGAGTCATGCAGTGCATTCTTTCACATTCCACTTGACATAGGTAGCCAATACCTTTTGCCTTCGCTTGGGAAGAAAATCGGTTCACCTGAAGAGTAATGGCTGAGGGTTTGACTGAGAGTCCTTATTTTTCAGAAATCCTGAAGGTGGATGCAGGTACAAAGTTCTCTACAGGTCTTACTTTGTTGCAGTATGTGGACAGCTACCTTCTTTGCTCTTCCTCCCAAGTCTTCTCACAGGAAGACAGCATCCACCTGTCATAACTCTTGGCCTGGTTGTTGCGTCACTGCTGGAGAACCACAGAAAGTCCAGCTGTGGCCACAGCTCTTCTGGCCTCCTAACAATGTCATCTCATCTAGCATAGCAGCTGCCACCCCTGCACAACAACAATAACTGTGAGGAAGGGGAACAGTGTCTGCCCCCTACCCAAGCTGACCTCAGCAGTCCCTGGGTGGAGCTATCCATGAACAGTACCAATGGCAATGGGAAAAATGGGGGGCTAGAACATGTGCCTTCCTCATCCTCCATCCACAAAAGAGACATAAAGAAGTTTCTTCTGGATGCACAACATGAATCAAGACACTAGTTCAAGACACAGTTCTCACTATGACAGGCCTTCCCCATAGCAGATGGGCAGATGATGTATGGTGTGGACCATTGCCCTCAGAAGCTGTAAGAGAGAAAGAAGTTGATGCTTTGAAGAAAAGCATAGACTGGGTGTCTGACTGGTCCAGGCCTGAAAACTTTCCACTAAGGAGTTTCACTTCCGGCCCCCTAAATATTCTGTTTCTTTAAGCATGAGGAAAAGTGGAGCCATGGAGAAAGGGAAATTTTCTCTGCAGAATTTCTCTCCATCTCTCTTCTTTTCTCATGTGTTGGCTTTGGGGCTAGGCATCTATATTGAAAAATAATTGAGTACATATTCTGCCAGCACCTACTGAAGAAAAGAAAGCTCCTGGAAAAGTGTGTGACCTGTGAAGTGGCATATTGCCAAAGTAATTTATTTGAACTCGAGACCATTGTTAGCATGACACAACCAACAACTCTATTTTTATATATCTAAGCTTCAGTAACTCTCAAATCCATTATTTTATTCAAACACTGTTGAGGCATTTTGCTAACCTCATTCCCTTTTTTGGCCTGCAAGATACCTTACAATTTCCTAACAGAGTTAACTGTTGCTTAGGAATTTACAAGGGCTTCTTTTCTGCAAATGCCACAAGCAGATAATTTTGTCAACAATGCTATTGTCTCCTTTAAGTATCATAAGGCCTAGCCCTCCGCGTCATTCATGGTATAAATTTTGTTCTTGCAAGATAACTACCATTTCTCTCATAAAACAAGATCGGTTTAGCAAATGATATAAAATCTTCATTGTCTTTTGTTTTTCAAGACCAAGGCAGGCTTCCCTAAGCTTAAATTTATAGTTATTAAGAGAGAAAATAAGAAAAAAAAGCCACAAGAAAAAAAATATATCCTTGGCATAAAAAATTATTTAGGAAAAAAAACCCCAAACTTTTGGCTTTACAAGGATAAAAAATTTCCAAAGAAAAGTTGTAGTTTGCCTAAACCCAGGTTCAATGTTTGAGACATCTGATATCAGAACAAAAGCTGTGCTTAGATCCAGGTAGGCTTCACAGTGTCCTAAGTTTCCCCAAACCCAAAACTAGACATCAACTGCAAGGTTTTCTCGGGCTGGTTGGTTACTTTGGAAATTGGATCCCAAATCTCTTATGGCAAAACCTCTGTATGCTTTACTGACAAAAACTCTGACTTAATTTAATGGGAAGAACAGGGTGACATCATCTTTAAAGTCTTAAAGGAGAGTTTAATGAACCCACCTGTTCTTGGGCACTCTGACTATCAGATTCCCTTTTTCCTTTTTGTATATGAAGAGTCACCTTCCCCAGAAACATGGGGACCACTGCAACCCACAGGTATTGCAACCAGCAACTGCACTCTGTGGCACAGGGATGCCCCCCTTACCTTAGAGCCATTACTGCCACTGCCCTTTGGTTAAGGCCGCCAAGGAAATCATTGTGAGGTCCCCTCTAACCATCTCTGCACCCCATGCACTCCTGAATTCTCATCAGACTCAACATTTTTCAGTCAGTTGCCTCACATCCTAGGCAATCTTTCTGTAAACTGCTCTTCACACAACTCTTTCACGTTGTGATAACCTTAACCCTGCTAATTTTTCTTCCCTCCATTACCGACGAAGCCCCTCACTACTGACTGACCCCTCGTGATGATCTGCAGCAAACTTTTCTGGGTTCCGACTTCTCATGGTTCACTGATGGTTCTTATTTAAAAGGTGCCAATGGCAATATTGGGCTGGATACCAATATCGACACGCTCTGATGTAACCAAAGTGGCACCTTTGCCTTGGTACCACAGCCCAACAAGCCGAATTCTGTGCCCTCACACGAGCCTGTGTCCTAGCCAAGGGCAAGACTGCCAATATTTATACTAACAGTAGATACGCTTTCAGAGTAGTTCATGATTTTGGAATGCTATAGAAGCAAACACGGCTTCCTCGCTTCCACTGGAAACAAATTTAAAATGGCCCGTATATTCAGGAATTACTGGATGCTATACTTTTACCTGCTGTTTTAGCTAGTATTAAGATCCCAGGACATTCCAAACTTACCTTTCTGGAAGTGAAGGGAAATCACTTTGCTGACATTTCCACAAGGAAAGCTGCCCTTAAAGAAGCCAACAGCAGTCAAAACTGTCATAGTCCAAAAAGATATTTCACCTACTGGTAACTTAGAAAAACTGGACACAGAAACCCAACATTAGCCTCAAAAAGGGAAAAACAAGATTGGAGACCCAAGAATTGTTTCAGAAAAAGAGAAAGCTCTTGTTCTGACCAAATAACAACCCTGTTGTAGCAGAGACTCTAAAGTTTCCACTCCCGACCACTGTACGTGCATTTAACCATTGGTCCATTGAAAACGAGAGCATTCATGAATCAGTACTGGTGGGTGCTATTAGCAAGACCACAAAAGGCACGTACCTCACTTGTCTCACTTGTCGAAAGTACAACCCAAAGAAGTCTGTTCGCACTGCCCTTAGGCATTTTAAATTGTCCAATAAACCATTTTGAGTTTTGGCAAATGGATTTCATACAGCTTTCCCCATCTCGTGGATACAAATATGTTTTAGTTATGATATCTATGTTTTCTTACCGGACTAAAGCTTTTCCTTATAGACAGGCTACTGCCACTTGTGTGGCTAAATTCCTTTCGGAAAAGATTATGCCTACCTGGAGAATCTCTTTCCAACTGTATAGTAATCAGGGACCCATTTTGCAGGCCAGGTGCTTCAATGAGTATGTGCTGTTTGGCTGGTCTTACAACACCTTCACTGTGCTTACCGCCCTCCATCCTCAGGTTTAGTCAAACGCACTAGTGGCATTATTAAGACTCAACTGGCTCCCCAGGAAGAACCAGCTGAGCCTTCAAGTATTTCCAACCACAGGCTTCTGCTTCCACCGAGTTGCTCTGGACCAACACAGATAGTTTTCAAGTGACAAACACTGCATTTGAACAATACAGCAAGGTCACTCAAACACAGTAGTTATGTGTAAAGGAAGGAAGAAAAATGTAAGGCATTTTTCTAATTCAGTAGGGAAACCCACAGATGCGTATTCCTATCAGAAAATATATGTTAATTATTATTTCCATGGCAAAAAAAAGTTGTTTGGAAAACAATAATAATTGAACACACTTCCAGGTATTGCACGTCTAAGCCCTGATATTGCATTTGAAATCACCCAAAAGAAGAAAACTAATCTCAAATGTTACTATACCCGCTCATGGGAAATAAAAGGAAGCAAAAATTTTAACAAATGTTATGTAATCATGAATTTTTTTTTTTTCTTAAATTCACATCTTACTTGCCTCTTTGGAAATATTTTATACACTCAAGACCTATTTATTAAATAATTTTATATTTACTGAATCACGGAGATTTATATAGAAAGTGAACAAAGTTAAGGAGGGCCAGTTCTGACCTAGAACTGTGGAGAAAGGACAGCTCACCCAGCAAAGGCTCCACAGAGAAACCTGCACCCACAGGACTGTCCAGGGGACGTCTGTGCCCAGATAAGATCCTGGGGCGAGAGGCGCAAGGCTTTTTATACAAAGTAGTTCCATCTGGTTACTCTCTGCTTTCTTCTCATATAAACATCCACAGGCGAAAAATAAATAATTAAGTCTTTAAAGAAATCACCTATGGCTGTGTGCAGAAATGATCATTAAAATACTGCATAGTTTGAAATTCAAAGTGAAGTACAAATGTTTAATGACGCTATGAACTGGAAAGGATAACATGGTATTTGCAAATGCGAGGAAAATTTTAAAATTTAGCCATTTATTTATCAGCCCTACAAAGAGCTAGGCTGGGGAGACAGGGTCGTGGATTTGAGAACCGGCTTGGAAAATTTTGGAAAAGTGAGGAAAAAAACAGGTGCCCTGGGGAGAAAGGAGGGACTGGGGATCCGACAGGCTACAGCTCCTTCCACACACGAACCTGAGAGACTAAGTCACATTTGTCCCCCTGTGACACTTCCCGTGGTCACCGCACATTCTAGGGCAGACGCAGATGCGCAGAGAGGACGCCTGAGGTCTCGGCTGCGGGTTGAGACCCCACGCTGCGTGCGGAGCAACTGACAGACTCGGGGTGACCGCGGGGAAGGCCCAGATCCTGCCTGGGCTGGTTCCAAGCGGTCCGTTCGCCCTTTTCCTGACATCTGCCATTTTTTGATTTGGAGAATACGCGGTTGTCCACCCTACCACAGACGGGACCAGCGCAGGTCACAGAGACAATGTGGCCGGCAGTGGCACCCGAGCCTTTTGAGGGGAGCGAGCGCTCATTTGGAGCGGGGCGGAGCGAGCAGCAAAGAGCACTCCGCCCCGCCCCCAGCCGCATAGCCCCAGGGACCGGTACCAGCGTCTCCCCTGATTGGACAGTTCGCAAGGCCCCGCCCTCTCCTGCCTGAGTGACAGCATGCCGGAGGTCGAGTCTTCGAGCAAACGTTATGTTGGCAGTGGCCCTGAACCTGTCTTCTCTAATGACACTGCTTTTAACCATAAGGCCACCAGGCCAATTATGGAACTGTGACCCCTCTTCACAAATACGGACACTTAAAAGTGACCTCACCATAGGTAATAAGTCTGGCTCCATTTTAATTTTTGACCAATTCCAGCAGGGAGACGTTGCCCTTTCCCAAGGTCATCTGGTACGTTAAAGAATCCTGTGGTCTCAGGGGCACTTGGCTGTAGTGGGAAGTTTGAACCCCACAGTCCTAGTCCAGGCCCAGCACCAAAGGTACCAGCGTGTGTGAAATATATGAGGCAAAGTAACCACTGGAAAACTTTTTCAAGGAACTCCGTTAATATGGCAATACTGAAAGAACGCTGCCTAGTGAAAAATAACAGATGGCAAAGGTATAAAGAATAAAGAGTCAGGACAGTAGTCATCTATGGGGCAGGACACAGATGAAACATCAGGACACCCTCGCCACTGCCAACAGGCCATTTATGAATGTTGATGATGATTCCAAGGGCGTTCATACTGTTATTACTTAAGTCTTACCACCGCGCAGTTTGTACAATCTTTCCAGAAGTAATTAAGGCTGGAAAAGAACATAATTTGTATGTCTGTTTGTCCAGTACTTGGCAATCTGAGTTTTCATTCATGGTTTTGGCAGCAAAAATTGGTAACGAGTCATGTGTCTATTTAGAAAGAACAGGTTACATAAATTCATCATCATATGTATCTTTCCAAAACAAAGATTTTTGATACGAAAAGATCTGGAGACTTTATAAAGAACAAACAAGCAAAATTTTTTGCAATATATACATCATGTTACCTTTCCTATACCCTGCAGACAAGTGGACCCCCGATGCCACCCAAGGTTTGGTTGAATACTGGAGACTAACGCACCTACCAGGAATGTATGAAAGGGTTTATGACTTCCATAATGCAAGTGTCTGGGGAGGGCAGGCCAGGCCTTTCAAGCAGGTGTGAAATGGCTGAGAAAGCAAAGCAAGGAGGCTGGCCTGGATTTTTTATTGAGGTTACGGGGTGGGCTAGGGTGAGAGTTCACACACAGAAGGGGTTTTAATGGATTTAATCTCTTGACAATGACAAAGGAGTGAGCAGCCAGGCTTTTATTTATTTATTTCTTTTATCACTTTGTATAGGTGTGGGGCTCATGGGGAAGAAGGAGGGCTAGTCTTTGCTCGGTTTATCTCTTCAACTGGTTATTTATCTGTATTCTTTATCATGTCCTCTAATAAACTGGTAAATGTAAGTGAGTATTTCCCTAAGTTCTGTGAATTAATCAAACCCAAAGAGGAGATTGTGGGAACCTCCGATCTGCACAGAAGTTGGACAGAAGTTGAGAGAAACCTGAAGTCTTACTACCTGAGATTGGCATTGGAATAACCAGTGGGCTAGGACATTATGTCCAAGTGGATAGTGGTAGAATTGAGTTAAGTTCTAGGACACCAGCTGGTGTCGCAGAGAATTGTTGTGGGGGAAAACTCGCACACATTTGGTGACCAAAAGTGTCAGAAGTGAAGTGTTCTGGGTGAAAGTGAAGGAGACAAACAGGAGAGAAGAACTGGGGTTTTCCCTATTCAGGAAGAATACTGGGTTTTTCCAACTGGGTTTTTCCCTATTCAGGAAGAATACTGGGTTTTTCCAACACATCGGCAATCAAACATTAAAACATGGAGTTAGAGACCTCTGGTTTCCTTTCTGGCAAGTAAGGAGCTTGGAAGGTGACATTCCATCCTGACCACAAAAAAGCAAAAAACTTAAACAATGTCAAATGACTGTCCTCAGAGGAGAATGTTACTAATGTAAGGTCATACCCGTGGCTCCTGGATGCAGGTCAGATCTTGCCTGCAGAGATCGCATGTGCTGGCAACAATGTTGAGATCCCCTGAGGGGAATCAGGTAAAGGTGTATCATGTCCCTTCACAGATGAAGGCCAACTGCAGCTGAGAGGCTGTTGACACAGGAGCTGAGCAGAACAGACTAAATCTATGATAGCAAAAATATTTACCAATTGCTGAATGGATGGGGTCAGTAATTTCTATACTGTTGGAGACTGGGAACAGAGGCTTATTTGGTGTGACCACAGCCTCCAGGTTGTGCTCATCCACTGTGAAGTGTTGTTCATTCTTTCCAGGTTGAAGATCAGGACATATTGGTCTATTAAAGGAGAAACACTGGAGATAATCACTTCTTCCTACAAAGATTTCTTATAAGAGTTTTCAGTCCTTCCAGGCCCTGTTTACTTCACACTGGGCCATACTAAGTAATTTAACTAGGAGGTAAGTTCTCTGGGTCCCTTTTTGTAAAGCCAGTTTGGAAGTGCAAAGAGTTAATATAAGTTTAGTTTATGAATCACTGGTTGAGGGCCTCCCTGCTCACTATGTGATACTTTACGACAACAGGTGCTATGACTATGGGAAATTTAGGCAAGACCATAATTCTCAAGGTTAAGGTAAAACATGCCTATTTTTATCCCTTCTTTTATATTCAGAAACTCCCCAAGATTATGGGGTACCTTGCTTAAATTTAGTGGGCTCCCACATGTAACTACAATTTGAGTCCTAGAATGGATTACTTGTATGAAGGTTTGTGAATAAATGCAGTACAGCAGATGGCAGAATTAATGCAGAACATAAGTTGTAGAGGTTCAAAAGCCAGGCAGTAACCTTTTTTTTATCTGTTTTTATCTGTGTAAACTCTTTTAATAGAAATCTGCGGATTTCTAATTGCTGAAATTGTAAACCTTAGTTTCAGTATGTTTTTCTTGTTTCCTCCCTCCTGTTCTTCATTCTGTTTTACAGTTGTTTTCTTGTTTGTTTGTTTGTTTTTTCCTGTTCACTGGATATACTTCTTGGAAGAAGGTGTCCTCTCTACCCTGGTATTTATATATTTTTCCCTCCAGAGGGCCTCAAATTATTGACATCAGGTTAGGAGCCTCCCCATGACAACTGGTAGCTTTATAGAGTTTAAGAACCTAGGCTGAAGTTAAGTTTCAACTAATCCCCTTGCTGTGCCACAGCGAGGCCATGGGTGTTGTCCCCTTGACCCCGAGGGTCAGGATCTTTGTTGCAATAGAGGCAGGAGCAGCAGCAACAGAGTTACTTAAGGGTCCCTGAGAGCCTTCTGATGTTAGGGGTGTGGACTCAGCCCACCACCTGCTGGCTGCCTTTCCGCGTCTTCTCTCTCTCTCTTCTTAAATAACTGCTCTTTCAGGAGTGACCACCTGATGAGTCCACCTCTTGCACAGGCTGTAGTCCCCCTCTCTTACTCACATCCTCAGGATATGTCAGAGTCAACCCAGCCTCTGTCACAGCTTCCCTCTAACACACAGATTAATGCCAGCAAAGACATCCACCCAGGACCATTGGTAGGAGGGCCCCGCCCCCTACGCCTGCTCCCAAATGCCTAGGAATTCGAAACTGCGCTCTCTGATCGGCTGCACAAAAAATTGGGGTTTGGCAGGGTCAACACTGCCACATGGGGTGGCAGAGCTCACAGCCCCAGCTCCCCAGGACCCAGCAGCCCACAGTGCGGCCACCACCAGGCAGCAGAGCAGGCGAGCAGGTCAGAGGGAGAAGACAGACCCACGGGGTGGTCACGTTGCTCATGGCACCAAGTATTGTGGTCACCTGCAGAGGAGTGGTTCCTATGTTGAGACTGATGGTGGTGGACTCCCCCTCCCTCCCCCTCACCCCACACACACAAAGAGAGGGTAGGAGAAGGCCTCTAACTCACGTAATTGAGGTCTCTGGGGAGGGCGGCTCTGACATGGCTTGAGAGCAAGGAAAGGAGCCTGGTCTGAATTTTTATCGTGGTGAGGGGGTTTTAAAGAAAAAATGTTCAGTGATGATTGTCAAAGATAACAGGGCAGGTTTAATTCAGAACCATTGCAACCAGTATAGAGGCCATTGTCACAGGACTTCAAAGAAGGGAGAAATGGGATCGGGCCCCACTCCCAGCACAGCAAGGGCAAGTGGGGATCACAGCCAGAGAGCAGGGTGGGCGTCAGTGGATGGAAAATCACAGAGAGAAAATCAGGGTTAGGGGTTTCTGCTAAACCGACCGACAGGATTCTGACTGCAGACAGGCCAGGGTGCTCAGATGTCACCTGAGGATGCAGGAGACAGAAACCACTAGATATGGAGGGGGTCAGAAAGGAGGGGGCTCTGGT
>NW_006435869.1:343912-361517 GCF_000325575.1 Pteropus alecto
AGGCCTGGGAGAAGGTTCAGGAGCATGAGTAAAGTTGTTCACGCAAAGAATCCTTGTCAGGGGCGGGTCAGGGCCAGAGTTCTGCTCACAGACGGGGGAGTGTGTACGGTTGGAACCTGAAGCCAGTGCAGAGGAGGGCGCCCCGACTTTCTCCTTAGCCTATCCGGGGTGCACACAGGGAAGGGGGAGGGGGCTTAAGCTGCAGCAAACAACAAAATCATGGAGTCTGATGGCTTATTACAAGGACAAACGTGAGTAAGAAAAACAGGCATTATCAATCACTTGTTTTTATATAAAGAAACACTAACGGGAAGCTCAGTAAATGATCAAATCTATGTATTTGGGGGTGGCTAGACTAACAGTGCTGGAGAAACCAGGGTACGTGGGTAGTCAGTAGTCTTCAATCAGACTTTTCTGTCTTCTAGATTTATTTTAAATAAACACAGAAATATATATACACTATGTTTTACTATCCACTAGTATTTCTTTAATTTTAACTTTTGTACATAGTAACCCACTCTAAGATTTAAACACTAATGGTTACAAAAGTATAAACCACATAAAATGAAAAATTTCAAATCTCTTGCTAACTAAGGGACAAGTTGCATCCCAGTTTGTCCTTCCCCTGTATCTCACAGAGTGGGGGTAATTTAGGAATAAGTAGCATATTATGATGCAATAGGCATTTGGGTTAAGCTCCCTAAACATATTAGGATTTTCGAAGATTTACAGAAGGTTTGATTTCAATTAAAATAGAAATTCAATCACTTTAGCCTTTTAAATTTCAGTATTCTCCAGAGACAAGCACATACAAACACTGATGTTAAAGTGAAAAATGGGCCTTAGAGCTTAAACACATTCATCTCACATTCTGAGGTTCTCTTGCCTGAAAGGGACAAAAATGCTATTTAGTTCCACTATTTACTTGCCTTATTGACATCATCTCTCTCCATCAACTTACATTTTTAAGCCCAATAAACTAAAAATGCTATTTCTCACACAGGGAATGGAAAGGACAAAATGCTCAGGGACCTGGAAGCAAAGGGCTGCACTGCTCAGTCGATAAAGGAGCCAAAGGAAAGAATCAGCTCAGATGAGCAGCCCGCTTCCCACGGGACAGAAGGAAAGCCGCTTGCAGAAGGTTCCATATTCCAGACTCTTCTGTTGAGACAGAATCCCCAAAGTGGGTCAGTCCCAGGGGATGAAGGGGAGGAGCACCTGAGCCACTGCAGCAATGAACTCTGAGAGCCAAGCACCCTCCTCTTCTTGGGGAATAAAGAAATCCTTCCTCTCTGTCTTCATCTCACAGTGAGGAAATGCTCAGCTGGATTCAGTGTAAGGTTCTGACCCAAATGAACTTCCAGTTCACAAACCATGTAACCCAGGACACAGACTTCTAACTTTCACAGACTTTCTCCATGTGCATGAATTATACTCTAAGTGCACCTACGCCGTGAATGCAAAACTCCTACCTGTGTCTAGAGACACAGACAGGCCCAAGGGAACCACAACTAAAACCTGAGAAAGGGCGTCACCCCCAAACTCCCATGTGCACATGCACCCCAGCTTTCCAGGGCTGTGGCTTCTCTCGGTGTGAAGGCTTCTTCCATGGTGGGTGTGAGCAGGAAGGACACCTGCAGGGGGAGGCTCCCCAGGGAGAACCTCTGGGCTTTCAATTGCTTCCCTTTGCAGGTCAAGGGGCCTTGGCTTGGGTCACTGACCACAGGCCTCTGATCCCAGTCAAGTTGCTTTGGAACACATGCATATTTTAAATGACACAAATCCAGTGTTTGAAGAACCCAGCAAAATCACACAAACACGATGTTTATGTGTAAAAGAGTGAAGAAACTTTTAAGATGTAAGCCATCTTTCTAGTTCAATAACAATAACCACTGTATTTATTACTTTCAGAAAATAATATTATTTAATTATTATTTTCATGGCAAGAAATTGTTTTTCAAACAATCATACTCAAACACTTCCGATGTTCAAGTCTGAGCCCTAACACTCCCATTTAGAAGCACCCTACCCCCACGCAAAAAAGAACAGACCGCAGAATATTACTACACAGGCTCAGGGCAGAAAAAAAATGAAATAAGAATTTTTAACACATGCGAAATAACACTTTTTTCTTTTTTCTAAAATTCACCTACTTCTTTCTTTTTGAAATATTTTATTCTGAATGTCAAGCTCTTTTATTTACATAAATTTTAAATATTTGAAAACTTTAGGCTCAAATAAGTGAGAAAATGTTTGCAAATTGACCCACCCAGGGACAGACAGTGCTGACGGGAGAGATCACCCAGCAAATCCACTGGGAGGCGTCATTCATCCTTTCCAGGGTGAGAACAGGCCAAATTCAGCTGTTCCAGGGGGAAGCGCCTGGGTTTTTCATAACAGTTTTCAATCTTTAGAGGCCCCATATAATTTACACTAGACCGTATCAATTAATTTTAGTAAGGGATACAAACCATAGAATCCCATTTTGTGAAGTCAGTTAGGAAGTAATGGAGACTTAAATTAGATTCAGTAATTCCTGGTTTAGAGCTGTCCTGCTCACTATGGAATATTTTAAGACAACAGGTGCTATGAAAAGTGTGAGAAAAGGCAAAGATTTCTGATGCTTCAGGCCAAATATACCACTTTACCTCTTTATTATATTCAGTAACTCCCCTGAGATCACGAGAGACCTTGCTTAAATTGACTGAGAGCCCAGGTATAACGGTAATTTAACCTAGCATTGAGTAATTGTGTGAACATTTGTGAATTACTGCATTACAGGAGGTGGTCACATTAATTCAGAACTTATGTTTGAGAGGCTTAAAAGCCATGGAGTCTCCATTTATCTTTTTTGTTTTTAAATTCTCTTAGTATATTTTGGATTTCCAACTGGGTCGAATTGTGGGCTTCTTTTCAAACATTTTCCCTTTGCTTTCTTCTCTTGTTTCCTTCCCTGATTTATATTTTAGGTCACTGGATAAACTTTGGGAGACTGGGTGTCCTCTCTACCCTGGTATCTATCTTTTGTTTTTTTTTTTACCCAGAAGGCCTCAAATCAGTGTCATCAGGGTTGGAGGCCTCCCCCATGGAAATGGTCTCTGTGTAGGATTTAAGGACCCAGGGCTTAAATCATGTTTGTACTTGTCCCTTTGCTGTGCCACAGTGAGGCTGTGTGTTGTCCCCAGTAGCCTCAGGGCCAGGATCTGCACTGCCCCAGAGGCAGGGGCAGCAGCAGCAGAGACACATAAGGAACGTGAGGAGCCCTCTGCTATCAGGAGAGAGGGCCCAGTCCACCAGCTATGGGCTGCCTAACCTGTCTCCTCTCTCTCTCTGTCTGAAATACCTGCTCTTTAAGGAGTGACCATGTGATCGCTCACCTCATTCACTGGTACAATCATCAAATCCCCCTTAGACTCCTCTAACATCTAGATGAACCCAACCTCGCCCACAGCTTCACTCAAAACACAGCTTGAGGGCAAAACATCTACTCCTCTAACATCTAGGTGAACCCAACCTCGCCCACAGCTTCACTCAAAACACAGCTTGAGGGCAAAACAACATTCTAAGCAGGACCCCACTCCCATACTCCTGCTCCCTAAGGACAAGGAATTATGAAACTGTCAACTCAGAGTCCGCGGTATAGAGACCTCAGGCTCAGTGAGTCCACGACACACCACGGGGCAGCACAGTCCACAGGAGGACTCCTCAGCAAGCAGCAGCTCAGTGTGGGGGCCTCCAGGTCCTCATCAGCCTGACAGATACGAAGCATTAGGGGAAAAGGAAAGGGAGGCTTCGTTTTCAGTAAACAAACATCAAAAGTGTGGAGCCTGTCACTCATGACAAGAACAAACATGAGTAAGAAAAACAAGCATTCGTACTGGCTTGTTTTTATACAAAGAAACTCTAACAGGATGATCAAGAAGTAATCACATCTACGTCCATGCCACCCTGAACAAACCTGATCCCGTCTGATCTCAGAAGCTAAGCAGGGTTGGGCCTGGTTAGTACTTGGATGGGAGACCACCTAGGAAGACCAGATGCTGTAGGCGTAAAAAATAAAAAATAAGAGATTGTAAGCTGACCAGGTCCTTGCAATCTGTGAGGTCAACCAAGGGTTGCCTACATTCCAATGTGTTATTTATTTCACACCTAGTTATTGGAGGGAGGATGGAGTCAGAGCACGGACTGGGGCAGGATATGTCTGCAGGGCATATCTTTCAGGTTTTAGAAATTTTTTTTTTACATTCCAATGTGTTATTTATTTAAAATAAAGAGAGAAACTTATACATCATATTTTCCTATGCTTAATCATAATTTTAATTAACTTTTGCTCTTTAAAATTAATTTAATTTTAATTTTTCTACATAGAAAACCACTGCAAGTTTTAATCCTTTAAACACTAAGGATATGAAACTGCAGATCATCAAACATTTGTAAATCCTTTCCCAACTAAAAGGGCAAGAGGCAGAACAGCCTGTCCTTCCACTATATTTCCCACTGTGGATTTGAGATGAGTTTCAGAAATGAGTAGCATATTATAATGCATTAGGGGTTTGCGACTCATCCCTAAAATGAACTAAAAAGCTGAAAGATTTGCCTCAGCTTTGAGGCTTTTACCTCATGTCAGTGGAAATAGAAAAATCAATTGCTTTTTCCTCATATGCATTAAAAATAGGTAATTATTTTTCTTAGGAATAGCACCCTCTTTCAAATGTCAAAGTTCTCTAGAGACAGGGACATACAAAAGCTGACCTAAAAATGAAAAATGCACCTCAAAACTTAAATATACCCATCTCCCATCCTGAGTCTCTAGTGGCTATATGAAACCAAAATGCGATTTGGTTCCACAATTATCTCGCCTTAGTCATATCTTACCTCTCAATCAACTTACATATTAAAAGCCCAAGTTAATGGAAACTAGAATTAAAGGGCTGCAATATTCAAGGGAGAAAGGAATGCAATGGAAAAAATCTCTACAAATACTGGAATGAAAACAGAAAAAATTCCCTACAATTCAGAAGGACACCCACACTCAGAAAGTTGAACATATTTCCAGACTTAGGACCTAGACACCCCTCCCTGGCTGAGACAGAACCCCTGTAGTGGGTCAGTCCTCAGGGAAGGAGGGTGAGATGCCTGAGCAGCCCCAGAAATGAACTCTGGGAGCCCAACACCTCGTCTCCTGTGAGCGTGGAAGCACTCCCTCCACCAGGCTTCCATTTTCAGTGAGGAAACTCAGCCTGATTCAGCTTGAGTTCTGACCCAAACGAACTCCCCAACTCACACACCTTTTGTCCACAAAACGGAATCCCAGATTATCACAGACTTTCTCACTGTGCACAAATTTCTCACTGAGCACACCTACACTGTGGATGGAAAACTCAAACAAAATGTCTACAAATGTCTAGACTTAAGAAATCACAACCTCAGAAAGGGTGTCACACCCTCTCTCCCTCCACGTGCACGTGCGCCCCAGCTGTCCAGGGCTGCAGCTTCTCTCAATGTAAAGGCTCCTCCACGGTGCATGTGAGCAGGAAGGACACCTGCAGGGAGAGCCTCCCCAGGGAGAACCAGTGGGCCTCTAAGAGCTTCCCTTTGTAGGTCAAGGGGGCTTTAGCGCGGGTCACTGACCTCAGGCCTCTGCTCCCACTAGAGTTGCTTTGGAACACTACTGATTTTTTAGATGACACAAATCCAGTTTTAAACAACTCAGCAAAATCACTTAAAAGCCAGCATTTATGTAGAAAGAAAGAAAATCATAAGGTTGTTTTACTAATTCAACTAAAAATAATCCCAAAGACCCATTCCTTTTGGAAAACAGGATGTCGGTTAATTATTATCTCTAGAGAAAGAACTTAGTTTGTAGATAATTAATCATAGTGGAACGCTTCTGCTCTGCAAGTCCAAGACCTGGAATTTTATTTGAAGATACCCAAAAGTCAAGAGCGGACCTCAGAAACTTATTACGTATGCTCAGAGGGGAAAAAGAGTGAAAGAATTCTGCGTAAATGAAATGTACTACTGGAATATTTTCTTTGTCCTGAAATTCACCTCCTTCTGGGGTGTTTGGAACGATTTTATACTGTCTTTCAAACTCTGGCAGTTAAACATATTTTACCCCTGTTTAAAAAAAAAAGAGTCTTAAATACATAAATAAATCAAGGTGACACCAAAGGAGGGACAGTGCTGACAAGACGCAACACCATGGAATGTTTCCCAAGAGGAACCTCCACCCAAAGGACTTCCCACAGGATGTCTGCTCTGGGGGGACAGGGACACAGATTTCTTACAAGGTATTCTCTGCTTTCCTCTCATGTAAAATATCTACAACGGATATAAGTCGCTACAAAAGAGCCATCCATGACGCTGTAGGAAAAGCATAAAAAAGTAAAATATTGGGTCTCTTTGGAATGAATCTAGAAGGACAGATAGATGACAATGATGCTGTGAATAGCAGAGGGGAAGTTACCTTGGGAATTCGAAGAGAATTTGTCAATTTAGGGACTTGCTACCAGTCTCAGGAAGAGCTAGGCTGAAGGGACAGAGTCGTGGATTTGAGAGCCTGCTGCCAAAATATTTAGAAAACTCAGGAGAAAACAGGACCCCTGGGGAGATAAAAGGGGCTGGAGACATCACAGACCTCAGCTACTCCCACACACGAACGCCAGACACCGAGTCACGAAAGTCTCCCACGACCCTCTCTGTGGTCACCGCACAATCTGGGAGAACTGAAGCCGCGGATCCCGGCAGCTGGCCCAGCCCCTACGGTTCCTGCAAGAGGGGACTGAGGTCCGCAGTTTCCAGAGTTGACAGCTGGGAGGCCGGGTCCCGCCACAGCGAGTTCGACCACGCCTCGTCCCGTCTCCACACTCGCCTAGGACACTTACCATTTCTAGGTCTCCTGGGTCTCCCTGAATCCTGCCTTCACTCTCACGACCAGTGCAGATCACAGGACAACAGAGACTGCGACAGAGCCTCCAGGGACCATTAGGGACAGGGAACTGGCATTCCCAGAGAGACCAGATAAGGTAGGGATGTCCCCGCCTTAGCAGTGCGTCGCCCTACCCACATGCCCCAGAGGGCCCTGATTGGACAAACTGCAGGGCTCCTGCGTGAATGACACCCGGAGGGAGAACGTGTTGCTCAGCAGAATCAGCCAGGGTTGGTGGGCGGGAACGCCACCCAGCCAGGCACATTTGAATTTAAACAGAAGTTTTTCTTGGCCTGAGGCTCCGTGTGTTGTTTTCCCCAGCTTTGTCGAGGCCGGAGCATCGGGGGCACATGGAATTCCTGATTCAGTTTCCAGATGCAGCAAGTAGAGAGACAAGAGGGTGGTCAGGCCAGGACTGATTGGAACAGGAAAAGAGTGAAGATAGGGAAAATACAAATTGGAGCCATTGCTAAATTATTAACATTAAGAAGGTTAAGGCATGAGGAAAGGATTTCTTTTCCTGTCTTAACTAGCCTGGGAATTTAAACTTTTGAACTTTCCAGTCCTGTGTCAATGCCCGGACATTCACTTACTGGCAGATAACCCTCAGACCAACCCCTAAAGAACTCCAGACGTCAGCAGACCGCCTGGCGCCCATCCTCCCGCCCACCTGGCATCCATCACCTAGAGCGCCTGACAGCTGACTGATAACCATCTGGGCCCAATCCTAGCGCTGGGAATGCAGGATCGATTTTTCTCCAGGTTGTGACTTTAAGAACTCTTTTATTTCTTCTTCTAAAAGCTTCTGGGATTTTGCTTAGCTGTGTTTCTAGTTTGCAAACTGTAAGATCCCTGAATAAATCTTTATCGTTTATTTCTAGCCAAAGCTTCCTTACTCATTTGTGCTTGGTTAACAGAACGAGAAGGTCTCACGTCCCCTAGGGATCAAGGCCTTGGCATAAGGCTGCAAGTCCACTCTTGGAACTGTGACACTTAGTGTGACCTCACCCTCTGTAGTGATGAGTCTGGCTCTATTTCAAACTTTGATGCTTCCCAGCCTTGAGCCTTCCACCCAACCCTGCCCCACCCCCACTCATTTGGTCCTTAGGAGAAAGAAGCCCAGAGCACTTGGTTCTGGTGGGAAGTTGGAACCTGGCAGCCCCGGCCTGGGCTCAGGGACTCTTCTCAAGGGATGAGATGTGTTCATTACGTTCTCAGGTGTACATTTTACAATGGAAGGAAATTTAATTTAGATCGCTTTTTGCATCACTCCTTAGAGAACTTTGAAATGTCAATTTCTATGATATACATAAGGTACTTGAATTCTTATTTTTAATAATATAAGAAAAATGATGAACCATTGTGTAAATTTGAGATGCACCTGGAAACTTCTCCCAGCTTTGCTGACATATAATTGACTAATAAAATTGTATTTAAAGATTACCATGTGCAGTATGATAATTTGATATACATATACTTCATCGTATAATTGAAATTTGCTTAGAGAGTGGGCCTTAAGCAGTCTCACCACACACACACACACACACACACACACACACACACACACACACGATAACACTGTGAGGTGAAGGATGTATTATTTAACCTGGAAACACTTAGATGCCTAAGAGCCTGAATTGCAAAACTCGCACTGTGTGTTGCTATTGAAATTTTGATGCCTATTTTTCAGGACATTTTTGGAATATTACCACTCCTTATTGCCTCCCTTTTACTAATTGCCCTACTGAAATCTGTTCACCTTATTAATTAGTAGTTTTGGAATGTATCCCAAGAATCCTTCCTTTGCAGAATACTTTGCAACCACAGTGTTAGTTATTGGACTTGTTTGCTTTCTGCGTATATTTTGATCAATCCCTTTTTGTCACGCAAATTGAGGAATATAAAAGGTATTAATATGGGAGGTCAAACACCTGCTACAATAGTTACTGTTTCCTTTTTCTCTTAGTTTCTCCTGAAGGATAGCTGCCTAGTCAGCATATCCCAATCCCTTACATACAGAGGAATTTTGACAAACTGTTGGATTTGCCATCAGAAACCTCTCTCTGTACAGGAACGCACAGATCCTTTAGATTAGAACACTGAATTACCAATTTCTCCACCATTTCTCCCATGTACTAACTGCACTGTTGAACCTTCGTATTAGTGAGACTCCCCTAGGACCCCTTCTACAATTCCTTGCCCAATCCATCAAACCTCCAGAGATCTAGGAGGTAACATGGGTAATAAGGAACAGGAAGCCTGCCAAGCATCTCAGGTTTCAACAGTTGTTCCTCTGCAACGTGTACTTCTTATACCAACATAATTTTACTCTACCCGCAGACGACCTTCTTAACTGCCCACATCCTTCAGATCCTTGGGTCAATCAATCTTGTCATAACTCCATGATCTGTGTCCCACTAGGATTTATTTTTTCTTACTCTTGGTGGAAAAGTCTGTGGGGAACACATTACTTAAATCCTTATCAACTTGGAAGGCACTGCACAGTCAGATAATCGGTTACACCTAATTCTTTACACATTCAGTCAGACACTCAGCATTGGATATCATTGTTAAATTTACATCACAGATTACAACAAGAATTGCCTGGTGGTGTTTCCAACAATGAAGGAATGAGATTTGGGGGCATTTTATTTCCATATAATAAATAGGGAGGGTGTAGGTGCAAATAAATATATGTTCAGAAATTTGTCTAGAACTTTAGGAAGGATTGCTGAATCTACTGCCGAAGCAATAGCTGCTCAAGGAAAATCTTTAAATTCACTTGCTCAGGTTGTTTTAGAATACAGAATTGCTCTTGACAATAAATTAACAGAGCACAGAAAGGTGATGTCTGTGCCATCACTAGTACCACCTGTTGTCCTTGGATAAATGTTTCAGGATTAACTGGAACACAATTACACAAAATCCGAGAACAGGCCCACTGATTGCAACAGGGGCCTCTAGATGCTCTTGGTCTCTTGACCTGTGTAGTTGGCCACCCTCAAGTATAACCTTATGGTTTAGATCTAGTGTATACTTCAGAATTGGTGACCTGCTTTGAAATTTAGGAATAATTGTTATTATTAAACTATGCTTCTACTTTGTTTCCACAGTGCTATGACAATCCATGCAAATAATGGCAGCCTGACATTTAGAATTGATTTCTAAAAATTATGAGACCTCGGATGGACAATAAAAGATAACATAGAAAAAGAACTTCACGGTGCTGAACTCCACTAACCTTTATTTTGTAGGACTTGATGACAAACATTCTCCCCTTTGGGAGTTCTTGTGACTCAAATGTGACTTTAAGGCTCCCAAGAACACCACTTTCCCTCTACATAGGACATGATATATCAGAGATGAGCCTTCCTGGCAATGAGCGATCACAATGTGACCAACAAGAAAAGATCCCACCCCAGTGGTTATCAATGATGCTTTCAAAGAAAGATCTTGATCGAAAGCGAGAAATGAGAAAGTTGACATGAGTGGAACCATTTTTAAATAAAGCTAGAATAGCCCTTTCAGAGAAACTACCTTACGCATCTTGTTCTTTGAACTTTTAGACTGGGCCAACATTCACTGTTTTGACAAGTTAGCTATAAACGAACATCCTGATCATAAGGACTGATGATTATAGACTTTTACCTAGAGATAGAATCAATAACCAAACTTAGCTTAAGTTTGTCTGCACCAACAAGAAATTTTTATAAACAACTTAAGTAACTTCTCTTTTTTCCATTAAAACCCCTTGCTTTTACCCTGTAATCGAGACATGTTTGGGGTTTTTGCCTATATCTGGGGCATGAGTCACCACCCTTAGTTTCCCATAGGGGGCCCATCAATGTGAGCAGGTACCTAAAACTCATTAACAGTCAAACATCAAAATGGAGTCAGTGTCTTCATTTAAATTAACTCCTAATGTTTGTTGAGGGAATGATCCTGTCTTATTTAAATGAAATCGAATTGGAATATTCAATTGTTTGAATATGAATTTTAAAGGCCATGTGAACATCACAACCAACTTGCAATGAAGATGGAGAAACCCCAAATAAAATTGAATCTGGCCACCCCAGGAAAATATGTCCGTAGGGATCTGGAGTTCTGTTCAATTATTTTAGTAATGTCATTGTTTATGTTGTTGTTAAATTTATTTCATTTGTGGTTCATTTCTAATTAGTTGTCTCACTGTGGAGTTATTGGTGGCACCTTATCAGTGTTTACCCACAAAGCAGCAACGACCATAGCTGCCAGGGGATTTTCCTTCAGAGAAAACATCTAAAACATTAGCTGTCTGCTGCATGAGTTTTGAGTGTTTAGACATTTCTCGATTGGCATTAATGATGTGAGTTTGTTGAATGACATCGTGTGTGCCCTGGTCAGTGCCAGTGACTCCAACCACAATGAGAATGTGAGTGCAGTAGGCAGGACAACGGCACCCTTGTGTTGAGATGGACCAGAGGGTGTTTGCACTCAAAATAAAATATTGACATCCAGGGTATCAACTACAGGTGATATTGGGAGGCAGACCCAGGAGTTGGATACAAGAGTGGTGGGTCATGAGCACTATTACACTGAACCAAGGACCTGGGTAGGTGACCATTTTGAAAGAAATGAAAAGGCCTCCACTTATAAACTGCCAGCTAGCCTCATGGTCAGAACAAAGAAATGGGCCCTAAACACCGGCAGTTGAATCTGTGTTTTGAACAGCCAAAGACCCACTTAGAAGGTAGCAAGATGTGTCTAAGTCAGCCATTTTGGCTTCTAATAGGGCTATAGCCTGCGGTCCTAAAAGAAGTAAATGCTCGGTTACGCGCTTTTGTGAAGAGCCAGTAATGTACTCTTGGAGAATTGAGTTGATCACATCATAATGTCATGAAGAGTCCTGCATTTTGGCTTCAGATACAATAAGTAACGTGTCTGCGTGAGTAACATGATGTGGCCATAGCATGTAGCCCATAGAGGGGGTAAGGGGTCCTATAAAAACTATTTGCCATCAGCTGTAGGGACTCCTTTCATATCCTGGGATTTAAGTTAATCAATTGTATTACCAGAGGTGTGTTTTCACATATCAGGAGCACTGGTCAGTCACTAAATTAGCCATGAGTATGAGGAAATTCCTTTGCTTCTGCCTAGACCTTTAGGGCAGAGGCTCCTCGATGGTTTTATATTACATGGGCTTACAGGGCCAAAGTTAATCCCATCAGGTTTCATTATGAGTCTCGGAAATTCAAATCAGTTTATCACACTGAGGCCTGAAATACACCTCTGCAGATTGAGGCATATTATGTGAAGTTAGGAGTGGCAATGGTTTGTAATTGGTCAATTGTGAGCAAGACAATCAGATAATTATTTATCCTAAAGGGAGCGACCTTGGATTAGGAGTTTTTTTTTGGGGGGGGGGGGTGCGGTTCTCACCAAGAAATCACACTGGACATACATAATTATCACCCTGCTCAGACAATGAACTCAGGATGGTGCAGATAAACATAATTTGCTCTCATGGAAGGAACCGCATGGTTGAATGAGGTATAAATTATGTCAATCTGAATAGCAGCACACAAAAAAGTATCCATTACATTAAAATTTAAACTATTTAAATGTATATTAAAATCCTCTCAAGTGATATTAAATATAAAAAGACACCAGAAATATCAGTGGCTCAAATCAGTGGGAGGTCTCGAGTCCCAGATACCCATGTTGAAACTCATGACCCCATATTACACATAGAAAAGACTTAACAACTGTAAAATCGCTCCATGTGTGTATCTCCACCTTTATGGGGAATCTTCACTGTTAACCTCAGGAGAGGAGGACTTCGACGTTCCTGCCTTCTGATTGTAGCCACTCTCAAGCAGTTCCTGAAAGCATTTAACACGGGTTAGACTGAGGAGAAAACAGCTGTTTCGAGTGCTGCCCAGACACGTTACAGTGGACACCCTGCTCACACTCACGGTCTCCATGCTTAGATCAGGACCTTGTTGTGGCCTGTATAGAATAGACCAAACCAAGTATGCTCTCAAAAGCTGTTTATTAGCCGGCGGCTGTCCTGTACAAAGGAGCAGCCCTGAAATGCCAAGATACAAGGTTTTTAAGCCTTAAATCCCATTCTTCATTCTGTCTTAAACACAAAGGTCTATTTCTCTCCTATTCACTACTTGTCAACCCACTGGTCAGGTGTGCAAGCGGGAAGTACAGAAGCAGAAAGCTTGTTGTTAGAATGTTATGTTCCTATGGGTGATTGCCTATGTTCCCATGGGCAATAGCCAGTGTTCCCATGGGCGATGGCCAAACAGTAATTTTCAGCTTATATACAATTGATTATTTTTCATGCCATGCAAGCAAGCAGGGTTACACAGGCTAAAATTGGCAGTTAGCGTATGAGCTCATTGTTACAAGTTTCATGATTAACAGAATGCGGTTAGGGGTTCCAGAAACTAGACCTAAGATATAGACTTCCTTTGTCCAGTTTCAGGTTTTAATTATCCTTTAACCCTTTCACATTTCAGCAGGCTATCAAAACCTGAGCTTAGGTTCCCACCAGGTTCCCACTTTGCTTCTCCCCGGGCGCTAATAGATGCATGCTGTCCTTCTCTCTATCTCCTGCTGACCTGTGACCTGGGACAGAGCTGGCCTTATCCCAGCTCAAATCATGCCCCTCCCCCTCACTTTTTGGATCTATAAGTAATAAATCTTGTAACTCTGCTTCATTTGTATCAGTGTATTGAAACTGGTCATTAATCAAACGACCCTGGTGTTTTCACTTCCTCGAAGTGGGAGCCGAGACGCTAAGGGAGCTACCTGTTACCCATCTGTGGCTGGCTTGCGCCCCCCTCTTTCAGCAGGTCATAATCTGGCTACTTTCAGTTTAATACATCAGCTCTGACTTCTCAACACAGGGCAAAAAGACCTCACTGAAATAATTCAGGCAGTCACTGAGCAAATAAATAAGCAAATTATAATAAAAGCCACAGAAGAAAGGAGCCCCGTACCCGGATTTGATACATATACTTTACCTAAAGTGTCTAGTTTTTAACAAAAGATGAGACATACAAAAAAATAAAAAAGTAAAACCTTATAGTGGGGGAAAAATGGCAACTGGAAAATGACTCAACTCTTAAGGAAACTGCAGTAAAATTAACAGGTAACATCTCAGGGGGATAAAACGCAGTCAGAAGGCAGAGGGACGACATATTCAACATGCACTGTAGAAAGAAATTGTCTACAAACAATTCTATATTCACCGAAACTACCTTGTAAAAACTGAAGATCTTCCCAGGCCAACAAAAACTGAGAGGATATATTGACATTCCACTGTCTTACAAAAATTACAGGGCTGAAAGCAAGGGATTCCAGATGGAAATTTATATCCAGACAGGGAAGATGTGCAGCTGGACCCCACAGGACACCTACTATACAAGGCCACTCTACTAAGACCAGAAGACATAGTAGCTCTAGCTAACACACAGAAAAAAAATACAGTGAGGCAGCCAAAATGGGGAGACAAAGAAACATGTCCTGCATGAAAGAACAGAACAAAGCTCCAGAAAAATTCCTATACAAAATGGAGACAAGCAATCTATCATATGCAGAGTTCAAAACACTCATTATAAGGATGCTCAGTGAATTTAGGGTAGAGTAGATAAACTCAGTGAGAACTTTAACAAAGAGACAGAAAACATAAAAATGGAGGTAAAAAAAAAAACAAGTCAAATGAAGACTATAATAACTAAAACGAGGAATACATAAAAGAGAATCAACAATAGATTAGATGTTGCAGAGGATCGAATCAGTGACTTAGAAGATATGGTAGCAAAAATACCCAATCATAACAGCAACAACAAAAAAAATTTTTAAATGAGGATAGTTTAAGGGGCCTCTGGGACAACATCAAGCATATCAACATTTGTATCTAAGAGTACCAGAAAGAGAAGAGAGGCAGAGCAAGAAATTAAAAACCTATTTCAAGAAATAATGATGGAAAACTTCCCTAACCTGACAAAAGAAATAGCCCAAGAAGTGCAGAGAGTCCCAAACAAGATGAACCAAAAGAAATAGGCTTACTAGCCCAAGAAGTGCAGAGAATCTCAAACAAGATGAAACCAAAGAGGCCCATATCAAGACACATCATGATTGAAATGCCAATGGTTAAAGACAAAGAGAGAATTTTAAAGCAGCAAGAGAAAAACGATTAGTTACCTACAAGGGAGCTCCCCCTAAGACTGTCAGCTGATTTCTCAACAGAAACTTTTCAGGCCAGAAGAGATTGGCATGAAATATTCAAAGTGATGAAAAGCAAGGACCTACATCCAAGACTATTCTATCCCACAAAGTTATCATTTAGAATCTAAGAACAGATAAAGAGCTTTCCAGACAAGAAAAAGCTAAACCATTATCAACACCAAACCAGTATTACAGGAAATGTTAGAGGGACTTCTTTAAGAAGAAGAAGAAAACATCAAAAATATGAATAATAAAATGACATTAACTACATATCTATCAATAATTACTTTAAATGTAAATGAATTAAATGTTCCAATCAAAAGATAGGGTGACTGAATGAGCAAGACAACAAGCCCCTTACATATGCTGCCTATGAGAGACTCATTTACAGTATGTGTATATCATCAATATTAAAAGGAAAAATTTTAAGGCAAGTGTTAAAGAACAAAATATCAACCAGATAAATTTAAAGATCTAATTGCCATCATTAAATAATAAATAAATAGGCTGCATCCCACCTGGTAAATAGAAAAAAATGCTCTTAGGGAATATACAATACAGAAGGCTTTTACAGACACAAGCTAGGCTGGACAAGAAGGTTATTAGCAAAAGAAAAGAAAAGATTATTTAAGGTAAGATCAATTTTCTTTGGGGAAAGGGCACCAGGGGTCTTAATCGAGTAGATTACCTTGCTAGTGTTGATCAGGAAATTCCAAGCCGATTGATCTAAAGTCACATTCCTGGGAGAGGCTGAAACTTCCATTAAGTCTTGGTTTATTGTTCTGGGAGCAAAAGACTTGGGACTGTTATTTCTTTTATTTAACAGAAGTATTAATTCATGCTATAATATGGTTGTCCCATGAAAAAATTACGCCATGTGACTGAAGTCAATCACAAGGACCATATATTATTTAATTCCATTTATATGCGAGACTCGAATAGGGAAATCTAGAGATAGAAAGTTGATTAGTGGTTGCCTGGGGCTGGAGAATGGAGGAGGAAATTGGGAAGATTGGAAGTCTTAGCTAAAGGGCAGAGGACTTCCTTTTTGAGGTGATAAAAATTTTCAAAAATTTGCTGTAGTGATGATTGCACATATCTACAAATATACTGCATACCATTAAAACATACACTTTAATGAAGTGCACTGTACATTATGTGCATTACATCTCAATAAAGGTGTTTAAATAGATAGATAGATAGATAGATAGATAGATAGATAGATAGATAGATAGATAGATAGATAGATAGATGTATTGTTTTACAATGCAAAAGATATTTACAATCCGATCTCCTAGGCAACTAAGAGTTTTCAGGTTAAGCATCCTCACAGTTACCTTGGGAGGGGAGCGCGACCTTGGGAACTGTCCGATCAAGGGTGCCTCTGGCGCAGGTGGATGCGACGACGCAAAACTGCATTGCGGACGTTCCTACTGGATTTGGCGGAGCTGGGGATTATGAGTGGCCTTGTGGTTCATGGTACTTGCTGGCTCTGCTGCAGCCTCTATCGTGCCGTGTTCTGCACTGATCTGCTCTGGTCGTTGGAGACTAGAAAGGACTCGAGGAGATCTAG
This sequence comes from Pteropus alecto, assembly GCF_000325575.1. Lineage (NCBI taxonomy): Eukaryota > Metazoa > Chordata > Mammalia > Chiroptera > Pteropodidae > Pteropus > Pteropus alecto. Next base: position 360,640 of record NW_006435869.1, read on the forward strand.
GAAACAGAAATGGTGAGAGTGCGGGGCCCCGGGGTGTGGAGACCGGGAGGAGGGGCTGGCTGGAACCTGCTGTGGCAGAACCCGGGTTGCCCGCGGTCAAGTTCGGAGTTCGCGGATCCAAGTTCGCCGGGAGCTCCGCTGGGACCTTAGTCCCCTCTAGCAACCAGCGTGGGGGCTGGACCGGTAGCCGGAACCCCAAGCGTCCTGTCCCGTCACCGCGTGCGGCGACTTCGGCACCCAGAGCCTCGCTGAGCAACTCCGCGCCCGCAGCCCTTCTTCTCCCCAAATGGTGCGGTGACCACGGGGACAGGCGTGATTTGGCCTCTGGGGGTTCGTGCCTGAGAGCAGCTGTAGTCTGTGGGGTGCCCTTCTTCTCCTTTTTTTTTTAACATGGGGCACTTTTTTTTTAAAGTAATTTTTTAATTACTGTTGACACACTTATTAGTTTCAACCTAGTGATTAGACGTTTATATAATTTACAGAGAGATCCTCCCCATAGGTCTAGTACTGACCTGGCACCGTACACTGTTATTACAATATTATTGACCACATTTCTTATGCAGTGCTTTACATCGCTGTGACTGTTTTTGTGCGTGTGGTTTTTTTGTTGTTGTTTGGTTTTTTGTTTTGTTTTGTTTTGTTTTGTTTTGTTTTGTTTTTTATTTTTTTTGTCACTGGCAATTTGTACTTGTTAGTTCACCGAACGAGGAACGCAGAAGGGCAAAGGGGTTAAGCAAGGTTTATCGTAGCAGAGGGACAGCTGAGCTGAGCCGAAGATGGCGTCAGCCCCAAATGCGAGGGGACCTGAAACTTATACGGGGCTTGAGGCAGGCTTTTCCGGTGGGACTATTTCAGGCGGGAAAATTGGCGGGGGGAGG
>NW_006435869.1:361706-384095 GCF_000325575.1 Pteropus alecto
CTGAACAGGGACAAGATCTGTTGGGCAGGGGTTCAGTAATGGATAGTTGACTGGAGTGTGGCCTTGTCTGGTAGGTTCTGCTGGCGGTAGGGCTTGATGGTGTGCACGGAGTGAAGTAGCATGACTACTGTGATAAACTGGTTGGCAAACTGCGAAAATGGCCCTGGAGGAGGGAAGAAATTTGGCACAGTGTGCAAGGCCAAAAAGCCAAAATGAGAAAAATGAAGGTTAGAGGCCCTATGATGGGTAAGAGCCGGGTAATCCAGGTGGTTTTTAGCCAGGTGTCCCAAGAATTTGGCGCTCTCTTTTCTTATTGGCTTTGTATTTTAGCTTTTTAGCTATATCTCTTACTAGTCCTGATTGGTTAACATAGAAACAACATTCTTCTTCTAGAAAGAGATGGAGACCTCCTTTTTCAGCCGTCAGTAAATCTAGCCCTCATCTGTTTTATAAAGTGACGGCTGCTAGGGAGTTAATTTGATCCTGTAATTGAACTATACTTTTTGCAATCTCATCTAGGCTTTCTTGTAGGTCATTGGACAATGCTTCAAAATAGGATAGAAAGGTGGCAAGTCCCCCATGCCTGTGCCTAATCCAGCAGTGACCTCCCAGTGTAACTAAGTGGAATAACCCAAATAACCCTTTTATGTTTCACGTATTGTGTGATGGGAATTGGTAAGGACTGGTTATTGGGGGCTATATGTATATTTGGAGAGAGATAGACTAGAGTACGAATTTCAGTCCATTTAGCCCACTAGAGATTAGAAGGCAGAGATAAGTGCTAGTTCCACGTAGAAAGAAGACCCCTCTGTCAGGTATACAAGTGGAAATGTGTATGGAGAACAAATGAATAAGAGAATAGATAGTTCCAGCGTGTCCTCCCTGAGGCTCAGAACCCCAGGACATAAGGATTGTAGCCATAGCAGCTCTAATCAAGGAGGATGGCTGAGAAGGGGGATTAGCGGGTCTGCAATAAAAGTGCTGGGGAACTGCAGAGGCAGTCGTAACCCAAGGAAAGAAGGAGGGGGGTATGGAACGGTCATAAGAGGTTGCAAGGACTGTAGGGCAACCTGTGAAGCAGACAGGTTGTAGAAAGAGGCCATGAGCCTCTGGAGAGACTTGGTAGTCTATCTGTTGAGTCCATTGTCCGTTGGGTAGTTGGATCATGACTGTCTGATCGCATAGATTGGAGGGTAGGTGTCCTACGGATATGTTGCTACCGGTTCCTGTGAAACAAAGGGGAGCCTTGGAAATTAAAGGGGTGGGTATGAAGGGTAGTGTGTCCTATTACTGGTATGGAGGGATGTGCTACCTTTGCAAGGGATTGGGTATAGGCGTGGAAGAGATTAGAAGCTTGATTAGCCTGTGCTGTGGAGTAACTTCCAAGGAAAGTATGTGCCCTTTCAAGGAAAACGGAGCCCTTTTCTTTTCTATCTGAAAGGGTTATTTGTACGTGGTCCCATTTAGCAAGAGGAATGGAGAGGGCAGAGTATGCTGAGGAAGAGAGGGCAAGGCAGAGCCAGCAGCCCTTGGCTAACATAGGATAGAACTTATTGAGGAAAGAATGGGTGAGATTGAAAGAAGTTGGGAGGGAGAATTTATCCAATTCAGGTTTACTGAGAAGGAGGGATGGGTCTGAATTAGAGGTGGGATAGAGAAGCATAAGAGAGGCTCTGAATTTTGATAAAATGTCTCTACCAGGGATTGGGGTTGGGCGCTTAGGGAGGACTAGGAACGAGTGATGAAAGGTGTTCTCAATAAGAGACGATTAAGGAGGGCGTGGCTAAAGGCTTGGGGATGAGACCATCGACCCCATAATGGAGACGTGGGAGGGGCAGGCAGGACCTGGAAATTCAGGTAAGGCAGAGTAAGTGGCCCCGTATCAATAAGAAAGGAGATTGGCTTACCTGCTACTAGCAGAGTTACCCTGGGCTTTGAAGGAGTGATAGGCGTGGGGCCGCGGGGTCCAGGCACCCTCAGTCTTCAGTGGCAAAGCCTAGAAGGCTGGGCAGGCTGAGGTCCAGTTGTTCCGACTTTTTGGAGGGAAGAGATGTGACCTTCCTTTGAGGGGGTAGGTCACAGTCGACTTTCCAGTGACTCTTCTTGCCCCATGAACAAGGGTCTGGAGGAGGATGAGGATTAAGGCAACCTTTGGCAACCACTTGCCACACTTAAAGCAGGGGTCCAGAGGAGCCTTGAGGGTTCTGCCCTTAGGGGTTTGCTTATTTCCCTGTGAGCCCTGGATAGCTGCTGCCAGCATCTGGCATTTAGCCTGATCTCTTTTAATTGTTCATTTCTTGTTTGCTCATCTCCGTTATTGAAAACTTTAAAGGCAGCACTTAAGGGGCCCCTTTGTGGGGTTCGAGGGTCTTCCTCTAGCCTTTGTAATTTGCCTCTGATGTCAGGAGCTGATTGAGAAATGAAATGAGTCCGTGGGAAGGGTCTAATTTAGTGTATTTTTAGAGAGCCGCCATTAGGCGAGACAGAAAAAGGGCGGGATTTTCGTTTGGACCTTGGCTAATTTCTTTGAGTTTTTCATAGTGAACTGCCTTGTGTGCCGCTTTTTGAAGCCCTGCCAGGAGGCAAGTTAACATATGATTTCAGTGTCTGTGGCCTGGGGAATCTGATAGTTCCAGTTGGGATCCTGTCTGGGGACTGCTATTGCCTGCCACCGGCTACTGATTATCTTGCTGGTGAAGGTTATCAGCCTGACCCTGAGCAGCTAGCCAGAATCTCTTTTTCTTTGTGGATAGAGGCAGGTAGAGATCATGCCAGGTAAGATCATAGGATTGAGTTAAGTATTCAAATTCCTTGACATAAGTGGTAGGGTCAGTGGAGAAGGACCCTACCTCTTTCTCAATTTGAGAGAGATCGGCCAGAGACAAGGGGACATGAACGCAGACTATACTTCAGCTCTTGCAACTTCCTTTAAAGGGAAAACAGTAGCAGGCTACTGGGAGGCGAGTCCAAGAACATGTTGGGTGGGGTGGGAGGAGGGTTCTGTGGGATCTGAGCTGGACTCATCGGGGAGTGGAGGGGTTAAGGGAAAAGGGATTGGGGGAGTTGTCTGGGAGGTCAGCTGAAAGAGGAGGCGGGGGTGGTCTGTGGTCAGTGGGTTCAAAAGAGGAAGTGTCAGTTTCAGGGTTAAGGGAAGTTGACTGTTTGGAGTGAAGAAGTAAAATCTGATAAGTAGAGCAAGGTTTACAGAGAGAGGTTCTGGAGCGAAGAGTAAAGAAGGCCTGGACATAGGGAACTTCAGACCACTTTCCATTGCAGTGACAGAAGTTGTCAAGGTCTCATAATGTGTTATAATCATAGGTGCTGTTCTCAGGCCATTGAGAATCATTATCCAATTTATACTGTGGCCAAGCAGTGTTACAATAGAAAATGAGACGCTTTGGTCTGACATCACCCTCGAGGCTGAGGTTGTGTAGATTCTTTAAAAGGCAGCCAACGGGCCTGGTTTTGGAGGGTTGTAGAGGGTGTGTTCCCCACGATGAAGTGGAAGAGAATGACAGGGAAGTGAAGAGGGTGACCAGAAAACCACAAGGGAGGGAGTGGATCTTTGGGTGGGCGTCCCCACTGACAAACAGTCCATCAGATAAAGCAGAGGTGTCCTTTCTAAGCCCAGCATCCCCAGTTCAGAAGGACTCGGGGCCAGGAGGCCGAGGAGTCTTCTGACCTAGTGCTAGGATTTGTCAGAGAATGGGAGACTGAAGACGCGAGCAAAGGTGTATAACCACTCGCCCGAAAATTAAGTGACTGATGTGGACTGGCAGGTCAGCAATGAAAAGGTAAAGCTCCTGACCCGGCATCCTCCTTGGCTGAGTTCAAGGAGGATTTGGATGGTTAGGGCTAAACTCCTTAGAACCCAAGGAACAGGTAGGATCCAGAGGTTAGCCTGGGCGAGCTGTCGCAGCCCACAGCTCGCCGAGTTGCAAACCAATAACCTCAGGGCTCAGATGAATGGCCTCCCGGGTTTCCTCATCAGATGTTAGGTCTGATGAAGGAGGAACTCAGAAGGCCAAAGGGGTTAAGCAAGATTTTTTGTAGCAGAGTGACAGCCAGGCTGAGCCGAAGATTGTGTCAGCCCTGAATGTGAGGGAACCTGGAAATTATATGGGGCTTGAAGCAGGCTTTTTCAGTGGGAATATTTCCGGCAGGTAAATTGGCAGGGAAGGGAGGAAATTCCAGTGAAATGAGAGGTGATCATATAGCATTGCCAACCTGGACATTGCGAGGTTTGGTTCCTACACAAAAGGTAAGGGAGGAGTGTGGTTCCCACGCCACGGGGAGAAGGGATAGGCCCCCCTTGGACCTAACAGTACTTCTTAATCCCTTCCCCTTTTTCAGCCCCCCAATCTGGCAACCATCAAAATGTCCTCCCTATCTATGACTTTATTTTTTTTGTTCATTTATTTATTTTGTTTCTTAGATGACACATATAAGTGAAATCATGTAGTATCTGTCTTTCTCCATCTGATTTATTTCACTTAGCATAATATATCCATCGCAATGGAAAAATTTCATTCTTTTTTATGGCTGAGTAATATTTTTTTGTATATACCTACCACTTCTTTATTCATTCATCAATCGATGGAATGGGGTGCCTTTTTTCTCCTGAGTTTTCAAAATGTTTGGGGAGTGGGCTCTCAAATCCATGACCCTATCCCTCAGCCTAGCTCTTCCTGGGACTGGCAATAAGTCCCTAAATTTCCAGTTCCCTCTTCTCATTCTCTAAGCCAACTTTCCCTCTTTGATTCACAGAATCATTATCAACCATTTGTCTTCCAGGATGCGTTTCGAACAGACCCAGTATTTTATCTTTTTTCCATAGAGCCATGTATGGCTATTTAAAAAAAAAAAAATTTTTTTTTTCCTGTGGCTATTTTACAAGAGAGAAAAGCCCTCCTTTCCCAGGGACTGATCCCTTTGAATTTGCAGCTCTTAACGTATTCCTCAAGGGCAGTGAGGCCCAGGGTACCCTGTTATGTTTTGACCGTAAAGAGCTCTTCTGGCCTTTTATCTCACTATATATTCTAAAATTCAGCTGGAAGCAGCCCAGAGGCATATGAGTACAGGGATTTTTCAGTCTTATCATGCCTTCTTCCTCAAGTCTGAGCTCTAAGTTTCAAATAATTTGCTATTATCAAACTTCAGACCTTGGTACTTGGAGTTATTCTCGGATTGCTCTCTTCTCTAGATTATATCCATATAAAGTCTAATTTGTATGAGAAATAACTTTGCCGTTAACAGTGCTAGTAAGTATATGTTCCTGATTCACCACGACACCTACAGTGGTGCCGTCAAAAAGGATATGAGATGTTTTTCCTCTGCTGCAGTGGCTGCTTTGACCCGGTCCTTCCTCCTGCAGGAAGACTATAGCTAATACACTACAGTGTATTAGACACAGTTTACCATAAAGTGCATCAGTTAAAATATATAGCTGTTTCCTGTTGCTTGTAGCTGAATATAATCCCTCAATATGCTTTCACTTATATTTGATTGTATGTGATTAAAAGTGTGTGCATATTTTGATCAACTAAATGCTTCTGTTGTTGTTTCATGAAAATATTTTAATAATGTTTTCGAAGACATCGAATCCTAACAAATATTAAGTCAATTTTCCTGAGAGGATATATTATCCCAATATAATTATCGATGGTCAGATAAACTTGGCAATTTTCTTTATTCATTATACATTGAGTCAATTATATCATCTGCATACATATTCAGGTATTTTTTCCTTGGGCAAATTTAATTTTTTTCTTCTATAGTTAGAATTTTTGTCATGAAACTAATTTCTCATTCATTCTTAATACCAAAAACTTTAGTCATGGTTTTTTCAGGGCCCTCTTGCCAATGACCCCCAGAATTGCACATGTAGTGAAAAAGAGGGATATAATGATTCTAATAAGAATGGCGACAAACCATAAACAATTTCGAGGTCTAACAGTAACAGAGTGCTGAAAAGGATTTCTTACAGGATTTTGGCTTCTGTTAGGTGATTTGATTGCTATTTAAGGAAGCAAGACCTTTTCCTGTATGGAATGCTTGAGGAGGCAAACTTATTCTATCATTGATAATCATGATTATTTCCCGGAAGGCAAAACCGATATAGTAGAGCTAAAGATAATTTGTAAGAAGCTCCAGTCAGTGATATTAGTAAAGGGGATATTGGTCATTTGTATAATTTGGAACTTTTGGTAAATGCTATATCTTATACCATTTTTAAAGATATAGTTACAAAAACCCTTATCAATATCTTGGTCCATCATGGTCACCAATTTTTCTCTCCAACAGGAGAAGACTTGGTCTCGCAAGGCCAGCTCCTAGACCTGTGGAACAGCTTTTGCCTTTCCTACTTATTGCCTAAACACTAATGTATTTCCTACAGTGTATTAGACACAGTTTGCCATAAAGTGCATCAGTTAAAATATATAAATTTACTTCTTGGTATATCATGTGATATTTTCAATATCTCCCGTATGATTCAACTGGGGCCTATAAATTTAGGTGAGAGAACAGAAACATAGTGAGGGAGAAAGATGGGACCACTGATCCAATCAAGCCTTTCCTGCTCAGAGACTATACTCTCGATGCTAATGTTTCAGCATCCCTCATTGCCATGCACTTCAGAGTCATCGTACCCAATTTAGCACAGATAGTGAAAGCACTGTAGGATCTGGAAATACTGACATGAAACATACAAGTTATTGCAGGCCTGGTGCTTATGTTTTCATGGGAAAAGAGATGGTTAACAAATTGTAAAGCTTTGGTTTATAACATGGAATAAAGGCTTTCATGTAAAAAAAATAACGTGAGATAATAGGGAAGCTGGGTATGTATATATTTTTCTATGAGATTAGCAGCTGTGATGAATGACAATGTCATTATTGATCACTTGCATTTTCTACCATGTAATACATCTTAAATGGTGTTTCAGGAACTGCTCGAGTGTGGAAGTAAGTAGAGCACAGTAATATGGAAAGTCCGGCTTGTAGATTAACAGTGATGAATCTCAATAAAGATAAGAATTCAGATATAGGTCATCTTTACTTTTGCAATCATTAATAATTTTGTATAATGAATATATGCTCATGAGTTTGGGCATTGTTTTCTGAGACTTGGGACTTCCTTGGGAGGATTTTAATTTACCTTTAAATGTTTAAAACGTTAACAGTAGTTGGCATTTTCACATGATTGTTGTACAGACTGATGCAATGTCTACCCCCATTACACCGTGGAGTCCTCCCAGTAGGAGAAAGAGTTGCATTCATCTGCACCGTTTCAGCCCATCCTGAGTTTATTCTCCCAGTAGGGTGACATCTATGCAAGACCACTGTGATTCCCCAGTGGAATCACCAAAAAGACCTATGGATGTTTGGAGGCAATCTTCCATGTTATAATTGAGGTGAACTATAGTTGGGTATCATTTTGAGAACTATCCTAATTGAGTATAAAAGGAGAAATTTTCAACATCTTTTTATCACAAGAGTGGCTGGAAGTCTTTTGTGTCCATGACCCACAAACCCCACAGCCCATTTTCCTGTTCAGAGGTTTTATTTCTGTGTGCTTAGATTTCCAGCACACATGGAGGACTGGGAAACAAGATGAATAGCTATGAGTTCGTATAAAGAGTAAAGAAATCAATCATTTCTTTTTCTTTTTTTATTAATTTATTTTTTATGGTGACATTGGTTAATGAACTCTAGTAAGTTTCATCTGTACACTTTAACAGTAAGGCATATATATATTTATACAGTGTGTTCACCTCCCATGGTTAGATTTCTTTCCGTCACCACAGATTTGACCCCCTTTACCCCGTCTACCTCCCCCATCCCTACACCTCCTACCCTCTGGTAACCACTAGTCTATAGTCCATGTCCATGAGTCTGTTTGTTTGTCCTTTTTTCTTTTTCTTTTTTAAGTGTAAACATACATATAGGAGGGGTTGTATTCAAATGGGCACCAAAAGAGTGCTCTCTTTGGGTGATGGCATGTTTTCTATCTTTCGATGGCAGTATTACAATACATTTGTGCAAACTCACAAGTTACCAAAAATATTTTATAAATATATCTATTCACAAACATAAATATATAATAGAATATATTTAATATATATATTTGATAGAAAAGAAAACAGCACAATCACTTTCATGTGCTAGAACGCTGTTAAACTCTCTTGAGCCTTGATTTTCATGTGTTCAGCACTTCTTTCCAGCACTGTGAGATCCTTCTTAGGAAGAATCGAAGGACTGGGGAAGGACATGGGACACAACAGGGCTTTCTTGCAGCCGTCTTAATTGAGAAAACACCCTCTAGGGTTACACTGGCCTCATCTCACACATATAACTGGGAGTGAAGTGAGAGGGCTCCCAGAATCTGTCCTGGAGTTGATATTACATTCCCCGCACTGATCTTTGCGATTGCTGTGTTTCTGGAACATTAGTGGTTGTCCTAAGTGGATTTTTCCTCGGGATGTCCTCAGTCATGGGCGTCAGCTTCATTTCCTTCCATTGCCTCCACAGACCATTTCCAGCTCTTTGTTTCTTAATTCAAAGCCCACTCAGCCCTGCTTACATGTTTAGAAATCCACATATATTCCACTCTGAAAAATATCTCTGAGCAGGGGGCTGTTGAGAGAGTGACGCAAGCACTTGCAGAACCTATGTCTTGAGCACATTCCATTGGCCACAGCATCCACAGCTATCACATATTTATGAGATCTATTTCCTTACTTGTTTACATGACACTCGAAAACTGACTTTGAATGGGGAAACAAATTGCTTTAGAATCTGTCCAATTAAGTCACTCTATTATTGTCTCCCTTCCCACTCTCCTTTTTACCATAGAGGCTTTAGTAGTTTCCTATTATGTATCCAATTGTCTCTAAACCACCCGTGGCACTCTGGTACCAGAAATTATTCTCAACTGTGGCTACACATAATTCAAGGAGCCTGAAGTGGAGGTCCTCCCAGAGCTGATCTTCCACAGCCAACTGCCCATTTTGCTCTGGGTAATGAACCCAGCACCCCTCAAGCTTACTAACTAGAGGCTCCTCATTGAAACGTGTTGGTACTGGCAGGATAGAGCATAAATTGGCACAAAGTGTGTTCCCCTCACATTGCTGTAATCTATTCTGCAGGAGGTCACCTCTTTTCTAGACACTTGGCCACTTTGGTTATCACTTGGGATCACACGAGTGACCAGGGAGTTCATATACTTTATAGACAGTGTGCCATCACCACACCTGATGGAGTCCGCTGCAGAGAAATGGCATTCTATCTCTAGATCATTAAAGCCATCCCTGATCAAAGATTGGACCTAAGCATCAAATCCATTAGTTGAACTCTGGGCAATCATGCTGGCACTAGAGAATTCTCGGGCCAAGAACCAAACTTGTCTGTACATTTTTCAGATTTTTTTTTGGCTATTGCTCATGATTCAACTGAAGCTTCCCGCCAATAAGAACAACTCTTCATTCAAGGTCAGCCCCCTTTGGCCTAAAGAATTCTGAGAATAACTTGCCCTAAAATACTCAAGTCCAAATCAAAGTCACGCCTAACTCTGTACATTAAACCTCCATCTGAAGATCATTTCTATGCTCAGGGCGATAAACTAACTCAAATTTCTGAGCACATACTCGCACCTGAAATCTGATGATATGAACCTTGGCCCTGTGAGCCCTTGTAACCCATAATTATTTAGAGGTAACTAATCTAAAGGTTAGGTAAAATTTAAGAGACATTTCCTTCCTCTGCCACAGCTAACTTAGTGACAGACCAATGCACCTGATGTGAAAAAACACACCACTGGTAATATAGTCAACGGATGTCCTTTCCACAGCAAGGAAGGTGTTTCTACAGTTGATGACGGATTTTATAGGGCTGCTCACTCCCTCCGCTGGCTACTTGCTCTGCTCTGACCATGGCAGATACAAGTTTCTTATCCTGCCATAATGACCTCACTTAAAGCAATATGCAAAAATTCACAAAGACATTGCAGAAATTATTGATATTATCAACTCAGTTTTGAAAAATAGAAAACACTGGTCTCTTGAAAAAGATCTTCAGTGGACCTTCTACCCCTATTTTAACCTCAGTCTACAAACCTATTAGGATGTCTTAATGGCTTACTTACTTAAACCTTACTTTCTTATAGATATTTCTGCCTTGCTTTTCGAGGCGTTAGTGAGATTCAATCCTCAGACTTCGGGGCCATTTACACTGTTCTGATCATTAGATTTCCTGGTACCTTACAATATGAGCCTTTCCATATTGGACATTTCTGTAAGAATGGTCACTCTACAGGCCTTTGGTGTATTGTAAATGTAATAAAGGAAACCTCATTTAAAATGGATTTTGGAGGCCACAAGGGGGAGCTCTCACACACTACCACTGTTTGTGAATTATACACATCCCAACAGGACAGTCAATTACCCTTCCCAAGGGGAAGAGATGTATCTTGTATTCCAAGCAGGAAGAAGGAAGATTTCTCCTTGCCCAGCAACAAGCCCAGCCAATTGGAACCACTGCAAATCCACCAATGAGAAGACATCGCCACTGAACTCTGCCTTTTCTCCAACTGACTTTCCTGGAAAATGCCCCCTCCCAGCTTCCTCTTTCTTTTCTATGAAGTAAAGTTCCTTTCCTTTATTTGCTGAACTTGCCTATAGTTTTTGCTATAGCACGCTTGTACCGAATTGCAATTTATGCTATGCCCAAATAAACCCATTTTGATAGTAAAATAACTTTTTTTTTTTTAAAGTAGCATTGTCTTGAGAGTCACTGATGCTGACCTGGGTACACATGATGTGAGTCAACAAAAACATGATTAATGCCAATCAAGAAATGTCCAAAATATTCAAAATACATGGAGCAGAGAGCTAATGCTTCAGATGTTTTCCTTGAAGAAAAACGCTTTGCATCATGGTAGCTGATGACCACTTGTATTTGGACCATTCCTCAGCCACCCAGGAAGAGTTTTGTTCCCCCAGAAGGGCTGCTTAATGCATGGGAGTAGGCTAGAGTGGCAAGGTTCCATCAATAACACAATAAACGAACAACAAATTAAAATAAACTAACATTATTAGGATATTTTAATAGCATTTCTGAACCATACTGACATTGTCTTAGATCTCTCCAACATTCTGGGAGGACTGGACTCAAATATATTTTTGAGGCTTAACCATCTTCATTCCAACATGTTCTTGTGCTTTTAACATTATTTTTTTCAACTGATATTCAAATTAAAATTACAATAAACCTCAAGAATTAACTTCAATAAAGACAACTCGTTTTTCATATTTGACTCTTTGTTGGCTTTAAATACCTGCTCATCCTGCCTGGCCCACAATGGGGAAACAAGATATAAAGGTTGACAGTTGCTCCTTTACTTTTGGTGTCAGCAGGTAGGAGGGTCAAATCTTGACAACCTGCAGCCTCTACCCTTACACACATTAAAGAGCCAACTCATCCTTCTCCACACAGGCTACCTAGACCAGCTTACCCTTGTCTTACTCTCCTTATAAAGTGCCTTTGAGTAGTAATCACTTTTCATTTACTTGATGTATGTGGTGACATCAGTCTTGATATCCCATATCATTTTATGTAGGTTGTTAATTTTGCTGCCAAAAGGGCAATGATAAAACAGAAGGTAACCAGTGTAAAATGTCTTTTGGGTGACAAACAGATATTCAGGGCAGAGAATTTTTATAAGTTGAGGAAAAGAAATCCAAATACAGAGATCCCAGCATGATAATGTTTTTAGATGTATTGGTCACAAAAGAAAAACTCTGAAACCACCCATTTGGACTCTTAACAGTAGAATTAATAAGTGAAAATGATGTCATCTCACAAGGGAAAAATACAGAGCAACACAAGTAAATGGATGGTTTCTGTTCTGATATGTAAAGAGTTCTAAGTGATCATTCTCATCTTCACAACAAGAAAATCCTGAAAAACCTGAAAAGCAACAGCTCTCCTTAGATACATGAGAGATTTGAGATCACATGGCAAAACATGATCCCAAAATGAGACAGGCATGTATGGAGTTACCACTTACCTGGAGGAGCTACCACAACTGGAACCAGAAACTTCTAGGAAAACCTAAACTATTAATGATAAATTTTTCTGGAGACACAGGTTGGACTAGCTTGGGAGTCAAAAGCTTTACGGGGCCAGGGAGGGGGGTAGCGAGGGGAGTCCAATCATAAGGAATTCCTCAAATTTATGAATATTTCCTATAGGAGTCTAGACAACTTCTCACTACAAACCTAGAAAAAACTGCCTCATGCTCCATGTAGGAAACAGGGGGAACATGTTGATACATACTCCAGGCATTCTGTTCTCTATAACTTAGGCCAAAGAAAACAAATTTGCCCAAACCATATCTGATTGTGGAAAGAGTAGTCAAACAACTCCCAGACTCTTCTGGTTTCTCTCTGACAAAGGGGAAAAAAATCCTAAGAATGTATTCTGGAGTTCATTGTGCAGGGATTTTGTTCCACACAAACATGACAGGTTTAATCATAACATAAGAGAACATTTTCTCACCCAAATAGTGTCCTTTAACCACAACAACAGGGCATCAGAATTAAAACAATAGATTAAAACAGTTGTAACTGAACACCAGTAAAACAACGATCTGATTAAAAATTGGGCAGAGAACCTGAATAGACATCTCTCCACAGAGGACATACAGATGGCCAATAGACACGAAAAGGTTCTCAACATCACTAATCATCAGAGAAATTCAAATTAAAACCACAGTGAGATATGTCCTCACACCTGTCAGAATGGCTATCATAGGTAAATCAACAAACAAGTGTCGGCGAGAATATATAGAAAAGAGAACCCTTATGCACTGTTGGTAGGATTGCAAATTTTCCAGCTACTATGGAAAACAGTATGGAGGTTCCTCAAAAAATTTAAAATAGAACTACCTTATGATTCAGCAATCTGGGTATTTATCCAAAGAAATACAAAATACTAATTCAAAAAATATATGCATCCCTATGTTCACTGCAGCATTATTTACAATAGCCAAATACGGAAGCAATCTAGGTGTCCATTGATAGATGATTGGATATAGCCATAAAAAAGAATGAACCCTTAGCATTTGTAACAACATGGATGGACCTAGATAATGTTTTGCTAAGTGAAATAAATCAGAGAAAGACAAATACCATATGATTTCATTTGTATGTAGAATCTAAAAAACAAAACAAACAAATAAACAAAACAGAAACAAGCTTATAAATACGGAGAACGAACTGGTGGTTGCCAGATGGGAAGGGGGTTGCAGGGCTGGGTGAAAAAGATGATGGGATTAAGCAGTACAAATTGGTAGTTATAAAATAGTCACAGAGTTGTAGAATACAGCATAGGAAATATAGTCAATAATATGTAATAACTATGTATGCTGCCAGGTGGGCACTAGATTTATCAAGGGGATTACTTTGTAAGTTATATAAATGTCTAACCACTATGCTGTACACTTGACACTAATATAATATCGAACGTCAACTCTAATTGAAAAAAAGATTATTAAAAAACACAGACTACTTAAGATTTAGTTTCTAGGGTTACTCAAACACCAGAAAAGAAATATACAAGCACACTTGCATGCAGCATAAGGAGTAGTAAAAGAGATGTTTATAGCAATAAACATCTATATTAAGGAAAGATATCAAATTAACAACCTAAATTTACACCTCTGCTAACTAGAAAAGGAACAATAAACTGAACTCAAAATAAAAAATGAATACTCTGAAAACTATAAGGCATGGTCAAAAGAAATTGAGAAATGTAGAAATAAATGGGATACATCCCAAATTTATGTTCAGAAGACTTAATAGTTTTGTTGAAATGGCACTGCTCCACAAAATGATCTAGAGAGTCAATGCCTTGCCTATCATAATCCTAGCTGTAATCTCTATAGAAATTGGCAAGCTGTTTCATAAATTTATGTGGTTTTGCAAGGGAACTAGAATAGTCAAAGCAATCTTGAAAAAGAAAAACAAAGCAGTAGGACTAACATTTCTTGATTTCAAAACTATGCTAAGCAAAGGTAGTCAAGATAGTGTGGTATTGACACAAGGGTAGACATATACATTTATATTATAGATTGAGATTTGAGAAATAAGCCCCTAAAGTTATGATCAACTGATCTTTGACAAAGGTATAAAAAATGGGGTAAGAATATTCTTTTTATAAATTTATGCTTGGCCAAGTGGCTAGCCATATGTAAAAGATAGAGGCTGTACCCTTATATCACGCCACATACAATAATTTACCAAAAAGGATTGATAAAGACGAACTGGAACTTTAAACAAACATAATCATTCGGGAGGGTGTATGGGAGTTGCTAGGGCTTATGGAAGTTCTGGTGCTCTGCTCTGCATAATGGCAAGAACCCTACAGGAAGAGCTCTATGTTTATTATAAAGCTCTATGGTTCTAACTTCCTTTTCTCATCTATAAATACTCTTCCATATTGACATGCAGGCCAGAGTATGCACGAGGCTTGCCATGTCTGCATGTACTAGGTTGCAACCCTTTCTTTTCCCCAAAAAATTCCTAGTCGATATTATTTTTCAGTCAACAGAATCAAACACCTCAACATAAGAGTAAAACTACAACAAACTTAGGTAAAACACAGGGAAAATTCCCAACCTTGGATTTGGCAAAAAAAAAAATTGTTGGCTATGACACCAACAATAACGGTGGAAAAAATAGGTGATTTGGACTTCATCAAATTAATGACTTTTGTGCCACAAAGAACACTATCCAGAACATGAAAACATCCTTTGGAACTCTTATGCATTATTGCTGGGAAAGCAAAATTGTGCTGCTAGTCTGAAAAACAACATAGCAGTCCTTCAAAAAATTACAAAGTGAGTGTGATCTGATCTAACAAGTCTACTTCTGGGTAAATAGCCAAAGTAACTGAATGCAAGAACTCAAACAGATATTTGTTTATCTATATTCATATTAGCATTATTCACAATAGCTAAAAGGTAGAAAGAATATGTGCCCAACAACAGATAAACGGATCACAAAAATTTGGCACATACATAGAATGTATTTACTCAGTTTTAAAAAGAAAGCAAATTCTAACCAGTGCTACACCATGAAAGAACTTTAAGGACATTATGCTAAGTGAAATCAGCCTGTCAATAAAAGTCAAACATGATGATTCCATTTGTATGAGTTACGTAGCATAGTCAAATTCATAGAGAGAAAAAGCAGAATGGTTGGTGCCAGGAGCTGGAGTGAGGGAAGAAATGAGGAGTTATGTCTAATGGGATAGAGTTTCAGTTTTGCAAAATGAAAGTACTTCTGGAGATTGGTTTCACAATGTTGATGCCCTTCGCAATATTGAACTATACACTTAAAATGCTGAAAATGTAAATTTATGGCATGTGCATAGCATCATAATTAAAAGTAATGTTTTAAAGCAAGAGAGTGAAAACATAAGCCACAGAATGGAGGAAAATTTTGCAAATTATATATCTGATGAAGAGCTTGTGTAGAAAATATCTAAAGACCTCATAACTTAATTATAAGTCAAACAAGTCAATTTTAAAATGGCAAAGGTTTGAATATACATTTTTCCAAGGAATATATACAACTGCCCGAGAGCACGTGAAAAGATGCCAGACATCATTAGTCGTCAAGGAAATGAGACTCAAAAACACAACCAGATAGCACTTCACAAACACTGGGATGGCTAGAATCAAAAAGTGAGGTAATAACCATGAAAACTGATGTTAAGTGGAGCCATTTTAAAATGGTGCCAAAGTAGGCATTTCTGAGCAAAGAAACTGCCTTGCACGTCTTGTTCCTTAAACTTTCAGACTGGGCCAAACTGCAGCATTGGGAGAAGTCAGCCATAAACGAACATCCTGTCCACAAGGACTGATTTGGGGACTTTTACCTAGAGGTAGAATCAGTAACCAAGCATGGTTAGTCAAGACTAGCTTAAGCTCGTCAGCTCCAATAGAAAGTTTTCATAAACAACTCTAGTAATCTTTCTCTTTTTTTTCCCCCATAGAAAAATCCCTTGCTTTTACCCTGGAATCAGGACATGTTTGGGGTCTCTACATGAACGTGTATGTCCTGAATTGTAATTCTCTGCCATTCCCAACTACATGCATTTTGGTCTGCCTGCTACCCTTGCTGTTCTCTTGTTAAAGGTTAACATTTATGGTGTCAGAGGCATGGGATCTGAAAGACATAAACTCTGATGGCTGCTTGTCACCCCCACCCAGGTGAGATACCCGCTTGCACTCACCACTCATGAGTGCTTTACAGCTGTCTTCAGTAGGTACGTCTTCTCCTTGATTCCAGCTTCATATCCACTTCGCATTGAGCTCTCGGCCTTTGTTCATAATTTGTTTCATTTTATGCAGCCAATACATGGGATTTTCCTTCTGGTGAGTACTCTTCTGGTCTTTTGTTATGGGATCCCAGAAATCTAAAAATTCTTCAGGGTGCCGCCCTCCTGTCACTCCAACTGGTTATATGTACAAACATTTTGGTCCCTCCTCTTGTACCTTTTTAATAAAATGGACTAGAATAACCAAAGATAATTTAGAATTATAATGGCCATCTTGGGGTCCTTTGACCTCCAAAAACATTTTTTTGCACACAAAATTAGAAGACCATGGATCTAAAATTAAGCAAATTGAATGAGATGCCTGCTTTAATTGGTATTTAGAAGCCTCCAAGAGACATTAAGACTCTAAAGTTGCGTCCCTCCAGAATACTAGTACAAAACTGACTGAGGCCAACAAAGAAAGATAAGCAAGACTCTGAGATCTCACACCTTTCTTGTCCTCCTTGTGCTCCACCACACTCTATGTATCCCCATCTTCCTATCTCTAACTCTCTCTCTGAACTTCCTTTCACCTGGCCACCAACTCCACCTCTGGTTGACCCTCCAATTCTAACTTGCTCTTTTAAAAGCCAGACCAAATAAGGCCAGTACTTTTTATTTACTATTTTAATTTTTTTTTTTTTAAGTGAGCCCGGAACCAAAGTTCTTGCTGGACTCCTGGTCACATCCTTAGAGCTTTGTCTCTATTCTACCCCTTGGAGTTTCCTTCAGGTTGTTGGCTATAGTTTTCATCACAACCTGAAAGGATGGCAAGTCACTGACTTGGCGTAGAATTGAAATGAACACAATTCTAAGTAAGAGCAATACTAAAAGTTACAAATAGGAAGGACTTTCAGAGTAACATTAGGGCATAATGGTCTAGGTATATTGTTGCCCTTCCCAGGTAAAGGTAAACAAGTACTGACTTCCTGTGTCTGCAAGTATGCTAAAGAAAGCACTGCATAAGTCAATAACAGTAAAATATTTATTTCCGGTTGGTACGGAGCTAAGTAAAGTATGGGGATTTGGAACCATTGGCTGGCAGGGAATTATTTTGTTTTTTTATTGTTTGTAGGCCCTGGACAAATCTGTAGCCTCAACTATTAAGTTTCTTCACAGGCAATATGGGGGTGTTGTAGGGACTCCACTGGGAGTAATGAGGCCTCTTACTTGCTCCCATAATAGTTTATGCCTTGTACTGCCTCCTTGTATAAGGGGTATTGATTTATTCTTGGTAAAGGTTTGGATGGATCTACTTGCATCTTAATGGGTGATACACTATGAATTCTGCCAATATCAGCTAATATTTTGTCCATAAGGAGATCGGTAGCTGATCTAATAAGGAAAATTGATCAGCTTAAATGTTGTCAGCTCCAGTATTGACAAAAAAAAAAAAAAAAGAGGGGGAGTGCTGAGGGATCATTTGAGTCACTTATTTGAGTTCTTCAAATGTCGCTGCTGCTGTCAAATTTCGAAATAATTTCCCCCTTTCGAGAATGCCCCCACATTTCCAAAGTTAGAGCACTGTTGCAAGGCTTCTTGACCTCTGCTCCCAGGCTATAGTCTTCAAGCAAGGCCCTAATAAAAATCTTTCTAATATTTTCAAAGATTCAGGTTCTTTTCATTGACAAAAGCCATAAAAAGGGAAATTTAAAGATATAGAAAGTAAATTAGGGGTTGCCTAGGGCTGGGGGTTGGAGGAGGAAGATGGGAAGATTAGTAGTGATAGCTAAAGAGGAGAGGGGTTTCTTTCTGAGGTGATGAAAATGTTCAAAAATTGACTGCATGTATCTGCAAATATACCGAGAACCATTGAATTGGACACTTTAACAAGGTGCAGTGTATAGTGTGTACATTATATCTTTATAAAGCTGTTGAAATAAATAAATGTATTAAGAGTTTTGCAGTGAGAAAGAGTTTTAAAATCCAGTCTCTTAGATATATGAGAGTTTCCAGGTTAATTAACACATTCATTACTTCACATAGTTACTTTTTGTGGTATGCTTAATCCACTGTGTTAGCAATATTCAAGTATATAATATGGTGCCTGTGTATCAAATCATCATGTTATAATCTTTAAATATGGACCATTTTATTAATTATACCTATTAAAGAGAAAACCAGAGCCCCAAAAGGCCTTCACTTGTGCTAAATAAAGCCCATGCACCAAACCTAGATTTAACACCTGACTTAACTGCCGATTCAGCCTCTCCCAGAAAGGTAATCTTAATCAGTCTGGAATTTTCTGGTCAACACCCGTGAGATCACCTGTACGTGGGCCCTCTCCATCCACAGTGCCCTTTCCAACCTCCAAAGAAAGGAGAGGCAATTTGCATGAAAAACCTTTGCCATTCCCTTTCCCTAGGAACAAGATGTTCTGGTTTAAGAATAACCCTCACTTTTCTTTTATTAATAGCTCCCTCACCCCACCCTTCTATAAAATCCTTCCCTTTGCTACATCCCCTGGAGCACTCTCCTAGTTGCTAGATGGGGTGCTGCCCAATTCATGAATTGTTTAATAAAGCCAATTAGATCTTCAAATTTGCTCATTTGAATTTTGTTTTTAACATAAATAAAGGTGGGGAGGGGAGAGAAAGTTTCCAGATGTATTCCAAGTTTACATAATGATTTTTTGTCTTTCTTATAGCAGTAAAAATAGGAATCAATGGTCTTAGGGATATTATAGGATATTATAGTCATTTACATGTCAAAGTTCTCCAGGGACAGAGGCGAAAACTGATCTCAAATAAATTTCCTTCCAGTGTTAAATGAACACCTGAGAATGTAACGAACACATCTCACTCCCTGAAGTTAGACTGAGAAGAGTCCCTGAGCCCAGGCCGGGGCTGCGGGTTTCATCTTCCCACCAGAGCCAAGTGCTTGGGATTCTTTCAAGGATCAAATGAGAGGGGGTGGGGCAGGGATGGGTGGAAGGCTCAAGGCTGGGAAGCATCAAGGATAGATATGCAGCTTGACTCTATTTTTTTCTGACTCTATTTAAAGATGGTGCAGTCACATTTAAGTGTCAGTGTTTCTCAACAAGGGTCACATTTCACGAGAGGACTCCGAGCCTTATGCCAAGCCCTGGACTCTTAGACGATGTAAGACCCTCTCGTTCCAGTGTGTCCTGGCCCGAGTCGCCCTCGTGTTCTATACTTACTTGCTCCATTTGGAAACTCGGCGAGGATTTTTCTGTGTACACTTGTGCGCATGTGTTCACTAAGAGCTGGGCAAAAACAGTAGAGTCAGCCCAGGCCAGTAAAAGGTTCCATTAGAACGCAAACGTGCCAGGCCTGGTAAGGTTTCCCCCTACAGCTCAGGCTGGTTTGGATGAGCCTAACGTCCACCCGCCTGCTGTCACTCAGGCACGAGAGAGCGGGGCCTAGGGAGCTGTCCAATCAAGGGCGCCGCTGGGGCAGGTGGGTGGGGCGACGCACAGAAGTGGCGTGTACGTTTCTTCTCGCTCCAGCCCTGCTTGTTTTGGCTGGTCTCCTGACCTTAACGGTCCCTGGTGGCCCTTTTTCAGCCTTTGTCGCGCTGTGATCCGCACTGCTCGTGGGAGTCATAGGAATGACTCAGAGAGACCCAGGAAACCTAGAAATGGTGAGTGTGCGGGGCGGGTCAGTAGACCCGGACGAGGGAACCGACCGTGGCGGGACCAGGCCTCCCCGCGGTCAGGTCCGGAGTCCGAGGACCCGAGTCCGCTTGGGGGTGCCGCTTGGACCTCGGTCCCCTCCGGCACGCAGCGTGGGGGCTGGGCCGGCAGTTGGGACCCTGGGCGTCCTGTCCCGTCACTGCGCGCGGCGACTTCGGCCCTGGAGTCTCTCTGGGCAGCTCTGCGCCAGCAGCCCCGCGTCTCCGCAGAAGTGCGGTGACCACGGGGAGGGTCATCGGGGCACAGTCGTGACTTGGTCTCCGGGGATTTGTACGTCGAAGAGGCTGTGGTCTTTGGGGTCCCCAGTCCCACCTTTCTCCTAAGGAGCGGGCCGTTTGCTCCTGAGGTTTCCGAATGTTTGAGAAGCGGGGTCTGAAATCCATAACCCTGTCTCCCGAGCCTAGCTCTTCCTGGGACTGGCAATAAACCCCTAAATCTGAGATCCCTCCCAAGTTCCCAAACGCCATCTCCCCTTTGCTATTCACAACATCATTACCAACTATTTGTTCTCCGTCGTGTATTTCAAACAGACCCGGTATTTTAACGCTCATTTTCCCCGAGGCATGAATGGCTTATTGTTAAAGATTATATTTATCTGTATATATTTACATGAGAGAAAACAGAAAATAACCACCTGGAACTGCTTTCCATGAAATCCTTGTGCCTGACCCCTCAGAACCTCCCCTGGGCACAGACGCCCTGTCAGAAGTCCTTTGTGTGGAGGATCCTCTTGGGGAACTTTCCTGGGTGTTCTCTCCTGTCAGCATTGCCCCTCTTTGTCGCCTTCAAAATATTTATTCACTTACTGACGACTCCGCTTTTGAGTAAGGGTAAAATGTATTTAGTTGATAGAGCTTCAAAGACAGTTTAAAGTTATTTCCAAACACACAAAAAAAGATGTGAATTTCAGAAAAAAATAAGATATTCCTGTATTACATTTTACTTGTTATGAATTCTGGTTTCATTCTTTCCCTGAATTGTTGTGGTAAGTTTCTAAGGCTTGTCTTTACTTTTGGGTGTTTTCAAGTGAAATTTCAGTAGTCAGACCTACAGATGACAAGTGTTCAATGATTAAAACCAGTTTCTTGCCATGGAAATAATAATTAATTGAAAGCTACTTTTTTGGTTTTTTGTTTTGGTTTTCGACATGTTTTTCTGAGAGGAATAGATATTTTTGGTTTTCTGGTGGAACTAGTAAAAATGCTTTACAATTTTCCCTCCTTTCCAAATAAACGTTGGGTTTAAGTGATTTTGCCAGATTGTTCAAAAACTGAATTTGTGTCATTTAAAGTATCATTGACGTTCTAAAGCATCTCCAGTGGGGAGCAGAGGCCTTAGGTCAGTGACCCAAGCCAAGGTCCCCTTGACCTGCAAAGGGAAGCACTTGAAGGCCCCATAGTTCTTCCTAGGGAGCCTCCCCCTGCAGGTGTCCTACCTGCTCACACCTACTGTGGAGGAGCCTTGATGCAGAAGCTGCAGTCCTGGAGAGCTGGGGGATCAGGTGCACCTGGGGGAGGGTGATGCTGCCCTTTCTGAGCTTGTGGTTTTTTAGGTATAGACATTTATAGATCTTATGCTTGAGTTTTGCATCCACAGTATAGGTGCAATGAATGTAATTTGTGAACATTGAGAAAGTCTGGAGATCAGGAGTTCTGTCTTGTGGACAAAGGGTTTATAAATTGGGGAGTTCATTTCAGTCAGAACTTAAACTGAATCAGGCTGAGTATCATCACTGTGAGAATGGAAGCCTGGGAGTGACCCACTCTAGGGCTTCTGTCTCAACTGGGAATATTTAGACCTTAACTCTGGGAATACGTTCAACATTCTGTGGGTTTCCTTCAGTACTGTAGTGTGGCAAGCTTCGTATCTGTTTTGATTCTAATATTTGTGTTTCTTTTCTCGGATTCCTCTCTCCATTTAGTAGTGCAGCCCTTTGTTTCTAGTTCCATGAACATTTGAGGTACTAAAAATGTAAGTTGATTCTGGTATACACACGTCATCTGAAATGCCCCACCTCAGCTTTAACTGGATTTAAACGACTCACATGTTTCAGAAAACTTCACTATGGGGCGGGACCCTTGTCTCAAAACCCATCCCTTGGTTACACACTTGTGGGAAGAGCTTTTCCGCTTCACTCTTCCAAGAGCGCTAGCGTGGGAGGGTTACCACCCGTCTCAGCTTCACTTTTCTAAGCTGAACCTCTCTGCTCTGCCATAGAGCTTCACTGGGAGATACGGAGCGCTCCTGTCCCAGCCACCATCTTGTTTAAACCCTTGGTCTGAATTGGTCCATATGGATTCCATAGAGACCATTCTACCTCTGAATCGTAAAAGAAGAGACTTACTTAAAAAA
>NW_006435869.1:384137-409921 GCF_000325575.1 Pteropus alecto
AGATAATTGTGTAATCAAATAGAATTTTTGTTTAATTAGGCAGGAAAACCTCAAGATGTGAAATGGATGTATTTAAGTTCTCATGTGCTTTTTCCATTTGTAGGTCATGAATTTGCTTCTCCCTAGACTACTTTGCCATTAAAAGGCTATACGACTCCTAACTTTTTTAATGCCTGTGAGGAAAAAGTAATCGAATTTTTATTTTTATTGATGTGAGGAAAACAACTCAAAGCTTGTGTAAATCTGTGTAATTCCTGGTCTTTTCAAGGCTTAATTGCAAACTCCTAATACATTATAATATGCTATTCATTCCTGAAAACATCTCCAATGTGATATATAGTGG
The DNA here is from genome assembly GCF_000325575.1 of Pteropus alecto. Lineage (NCBI taxonomy): Eukaryota > Metazoa > Chordata > Mammalia > Chiroptera > Pteropodidae > Pteropus > Pteropus alecto. Next base: position 384,481 of record NW_006435869.1, read on the forward strand.
AGAGACAAACTGTTTTGCCCCTTGTCCTTTTTAGAAAGAGATTTGTAAATATGTCCTCTGGTTTTATATCCACTAGTGTTTAAAGGATTAAATCTTGGAGTGGTTTCTTATGTAGAAAAGTTTAAATTAATTTTAAAAAGTAAAAGTGAATAAAAAATAATGAGTAAGCATAGGAAAATATGGTGTATATAAATTTCTGTTCTTATTTTAAGTACATAATGAATGGGCCGGTTAAAAAATTCCTAAGACAGGAAACTAAATTCAAAAGACACCCTGCCTACATATCTTGCTTCACTCCTGTGCTCTAACCCCATCCACCCTCAAATAACTAGGTTCGATCACTTATTGATATTTTATTAGTGTTTCTTTACATAAAAATAAACCATGCAAATGTCTATTTTTTCTTACCCATGTTTGTTCTTATCATGAGTGTTCAGGCTCCACATATTTGATGTTTGACTACTGAAAGCTTAAGCCATATCCCTCCTTTTCTTCCTAGTCTTTATGTAGACAGGCCGTTAAGAAAGCCTGGAGGCTACTGCTTGCTGGGGAGCCCTCCTGTGGGCTGTGCTGCTCCGTGCTGTGTTGTGGACCCACCGAGCCTGGGGTCTGTATACCGAGGACACCGGATTGACAGTTTTAGTCATTCCTCATTCTTGGTGAGCAGGAGTATGGGAATGGGGCCCTCCTTAAATTGGTCTTAGGTCACTATCTTAGCTGGAATCCTGCTGTGCGTTTAGAGTGAAGATGTGACTGAGTCTGGGGTCCTCCCAACGTTAAAGGGGGCCTTGGGAGTACGAGGATGATTGTAGCCAGTGAATGAGGGGAGTCATCAGGTGGTCACTCCTTCAGGAGCAGTTTTTCAGAGAGTGGGCTGATTCCACTCTCCTAAGACCAGAGGGCTCACTGGGACCCTTAAGTAACTCTGCTGCCACTGCTCCTGCCTCTAGTGCAACACAGATCCTGACCCTTCGAGTTATGGGGGACAGCACCCATGGCCTCCCTGTGGCACAGCCAAGGGGTTAGTTTAAACTGCTTTAAGCCCAGGGTACTTAACTCTATTAAGCAACCATTGGTCATGGAGGAGCCTTGTAACCTTGAATGCGATGATGTGACGCCTTCTGGAGGAGTAAATTTAATGAATACCAAGTTAGACAGAACCCCCTCCCCGCCCCCTGTCTATATCCAGTGACCTAAAATACAAAATGAGAAAGACAGAAGGGATAGAAGAAGAGGAAAAAGGTACTAAAACAAAGGTCCACAATTTGACCCAATTGCAAATCCAAAATATACTCTGGGAATTTACATAACAAAAAAGAAAGGTGTCTGCTTGGCCTTTGATCCTCTGGCAGCATAGGTTTGAATTAATATCTCCCATGCACTAATTCACAAAACTTCATGTAATTAATCAAACTAGGTGTCAACTTACAGGTATACCTGGGGATCCCACTACATTTAAGCAATTTACCTCAACATCTTGGGGGATTTCTGAATAACATAGTGGACAAATAGGTATATTCACATTAACCAGCAGAACTCTCACCTTGCCTGTATTCCTTTTAGTCATATCACCCATTGTCCTAAAATATCCCTTGGTGAGCTGGAAAGCTCTGAACTCATGATTCATAAATTTAAATTAAATTGAGACTTTACTACTTCCAAATTGCCTTGACAAAATGATACCCCGCAGACCTTATCCACAATGAAATTTGTTAATATGGCCCAGTGTAAATTAAACAGGACTTTAAATTATTGAAAACCATTGTAAGAAACCTATTAGGAAGAAGTGAGTGTCCCCAGCACTTCTCCTTTGAGCAGCCTCTTTGGTCTGTTGGTTAATCTGGAAAAAAATTAGTGACAGCTCACAGTGGATTACTGCAGCCTTGAGATTATAGTCACAACAGATAAAACCCTTATACCCAGTCCCCGACATTATGAAAATTACTGACTCCGTCCCCTTAACAACTGGTAAATTTCCTGCTATCACAGATTTGGCTAAGTCTCTTCTGTTCAGTGCCTATGTCAACAGCCTCTCAGCTGCATTTGGCCTTCACCTCTGAAGGGATATGATACACCATTACCTGGTTAACCCTCCGAGAACCTCAGTAGCCTCACCATCTCACAGTCTCTGCAGGCAGGATCTGAACTGCATCCACTTTGCTCCAGGAGCACAGATGTGACCTGACACTAATGACATCCTCCTCTGAGGACATGTTTCACATGGATTCAGAATATACAAATAGTGAAAAAAAGAGCTCACAAAAAGTGGATATGCTGTTGATCCTCACATAACGTAAGGCCCTAATACCTTGGTTAAGTTCCTGAAAATTATTTGATAATCAGACGACTGCTTTTTCCTGACACTGAGGGGTCCCATTTAGCAACCACAACATCTGCTAGATTTTTTTTTTGGTGTTGGGGAGTCAACACCAAATTTGTTTACAAATTATACTTGAGTTTATGATGTTACTGGCAAATTGGCCCACCTCGAGGGCACCTTTACCACAGAAGGCTCTAGATTGTTTAAGTTGCCATGCAACAGGCACACCCGTTACTATCCTCAGAGTCACCTTCACTGTAGAGGCTTTGGTGACCTTATCTCACCTCCTGGTGTTATCCATGGCTTTAAGTTGTCCATAGGCTTCTGGTGAAAGAACCTGCCCTGGCCCCATACTATGCCATTAGCACTGCATTATGACATAGAGGGCTCTCTTAGAAATAGAGACTCTCATAAACGCTGAGCATGTGACCCTCTGCCAAGCTGACCATTACACCTTTGGCCTGGGAAACGGCACCCCACCAGGTAAGGATGCCTGCTGATATGTCCATGTGACATGATAGAGCCAAATCTTGGCGCTATGGCTTATGCCACCTATAGGAAGGTGGCCCCTTCTCTATTCTGTCCATTGAAAGATGCCGTGGTGTTGGAACAGTTCACCACTCCCCAAGATGGAGAGTTGGCTCAGGAGTGCCTAGGGATTCAGTGAGCGCCCAGCCCTGGGGAGGGCAGACTCTCAGGAGGACCACACACACTTGTACGTGGGGGAGCACAGTGTAGAGCTTCGGCTCTTCATCCATCCGTTGGGACATTAAGGACTGATTAAGGGCTGAGCCCACGGGTCACACAGCTCCCCAGACATCCAGCAGTCATCTTACTGCTGACCCACAGTTGTCCCCATCTGCCTATGTTCACAGGCCCTTGGACTGTTGTCTGAGCTGCTTTTTTGTGGTAAAAGAACTCTGGGGATGTCTTGACTGAGACACCCCATGTGTAGATCTAGGTAACACTTGTCTGCACCCCGAGACAACCAGCTCCCCAAAACCAGACTCACCAGGAAACCGCCAACCCACCTTGGACTTCCAGACTCTGCTGATGGTAACCATGGCGCTTCTCAGAACACAGAGCACCCCGCTCTCCCGCGAGGCATTCTGTGGAAGCTTCTCCTCCCGTACTGGTTGCAGGCTTGTAGGGCACTGCACTGGCTTTTTGGCAGAAGGTCTGATCAGTTGAATGAAAGATGTCCTGTTTCACTCATCAGGGGTAAATTGTAATGAGTCTGTCTTAATTTTTTTCCCCAATGCACTTTTTAAAGGAACAGTTTTAGGTTTACAGAAAAATTGATTAGAGAGCACAGAGTTCCCACGTAAGCCCTGTGCATCAACACAGTCCACACTATTTTTTACACCTTGTATGACTGTGGTATGTTTGTGACAATTGCTCAGCCAATATTGATGCAGTGAATTGCACAGTTTAACTTCTGGTCAAGATGATGGAGTAGATGAATGCTGTGCTCGCCTTCTCCTACAACTACATCTAAATTAAAGAGCAGCCATTCTTGAGAACCATCTGAAGTCTAGCTAAACAGAAGTTTTGTAACTAAGGATCCAAAGAAGAAGCCACAATGAGACTGGGGTGGTGACGAGAAATGAGCTGGTCCCCCACCCATGTATGGCAGTTAGTTGGAAGGTATATCTTGGCTGTGGAGTCCCCTCCTGAGGAGTGAGGCGTCACAGCCTCATACCAGGCTCCCCAGCCTGGACCACCAGTGCTGGAAGAGGAGCCCCCACAATATCTGGCTGTGAAAATCAGTGGGGATTCCATCTAGGTGAGACAGAGGGCTGTTAGAGTCCCAGCCTTCTCTTAAGGGACCCGCACAAAGACTTGCTCACTGATGGACGTACTTGCTCTGAGCTCCAGTGCTGGAAAGCAGCTCAAAAAGATCCTGGGACTTATGGGGAGGAACTGAACTGTCTGGCTTCAGGTCGAGGGCTGGAGAGGCAACTTTCTCTGCCATCTTGTTCTGATGTTGAGTGCCCCCTACAGAGCCATTAGAAGGGTGACATTGTTCCTTTGCTGAGCCCTCCCACAATCTGGAAGCACAGGCGCCAAATTTGAGTCTCCATCAAACTTGCCCCACCCTGGTGATTCCTCGAGAACCCACCCCATCCAGCTCTAGCACAGACCCACCCTTTTTAAGTGGCTGGCCTCAGGATGCCCTGCGCCTCTTGCTAAGTAGCCCCCAGCCCAACACCAGTAGGATCCTGCTTTGGTTGACAGCATAGCCTCTCCCAGGCACCTCTAAGCCCAGCACAGGTAGCTACTGAACACATATTACTTTGTAGCTTCTACCACGTGGCCCTGGGTCAGGCACAGGCAGCAGCTGACCAGGACCTGCACTGGGGCTCCTCCGCAGAAGCCCCAGGACCAACATACCCAGTGACCAGCTTTAGAGCACCACCTAGTTAGCTCCACAAACAGTACACCCAAAGGTTGGTCTCAGCAGGCACTAGAACCTGCAACAACAAATCCCAATCTGTGGGATCAACCCTCACACCACAGCTTGTTGGCTATAGTCATGGTCAGTCCTCACAGCTGGTCAGCCTGAGGGCCAGTTCTACTCACTGGTATGCCAACAGCAGTCAAGGCTCAACTCCAACAGGAGGGCACATACAACCCACATAATGGACACCCCCGGAGGATCTGGCTTAGCTGACCAAGGAGACTGTGCCACTGGGCCCCACAGGACACTTACTACATAAGGCCACCATGGCAGTATTGGGAGAGGTAGTGATCTGCCAGATACATAGAACAAACAAAGAGGCAGCAAAAATGAGGAGACGAAGAAACATGTCCCAAATCAAAGAACAGTAAAAAACTAAACAAAATGGAGGCAAGCAGTCTACCAGATACAGAGTTCAGAACACTGGTTATAAGGATCCTCAATGAATTTAGGGGAAGAATAGATCAATTCAGTGAGTCAACAAAGACATAGTAAACATAAAAAACTTAAAAACCATGAAAAAGAATGAGTCAAAAATGAATAATACAATAATTGAAATGAAGATTACATTAGATGAAATCAATAGATTAGATGTAATAAAGGATCGAATCAGCAATTTGGAAGACAAAGTAGCAGAAAACACCCAACTAGAACAGCAAAAAGAAAAAAAGAATTTTTTAAAAAGTGAGGATAATTTAGGGGACCTCTGAAACATTAAGTGTACCCACATTCTCATCATAGGGGTACCAGAAGGAGAACAGAGGGACCAAGGAATTGCTTTATTTGAAGAAAAAATAATGGGAAACTTCCCTAACCTGGCGAAGGAAATAGACATACAAGCCCAGGAAGTGCAGTCCTAAATAAGATGAGCCCAAAGAGGCCCATGCCAAGACACACTATAATTAAAATGCTGAAGTTTGAAGACAAAGAATTTTAATAGCAGCAAAAGAAAAGCAGTTACCTACAAGGGAGCTCACAAAGACTGTCAGCTGATTTCTCCACAGAAACTTTTCAGGCCAGAAGGGATTGGCACGAAATATTTAAATTGATGAAAAGCAAGAACCTATAACCTATAAGACTACCCAGCAAGGCTATCATTTAGAATCAAAGGAGAGAGAACAAGCTTTCCAGACAAGAGAAAGCTAAAGGAGTTCATCATCTCCAAACCAGTATTACAAGAAATGTTAAAGGAACTTCTTTAAAAAGAAAAAAAGAAAAAAGATTAAAAAATGTGAATAATAAAATGGCAGTAACTACATACCTGTTAATAATGACTTTAAATGTAAATGGATTAAATTCTCCAAACTAAAGACAGGGTGGCTGAATGATAAAACAAGATGCAAGTGCCCATCGATAGATGACTAAATAAAGAATATGTTACACACATACACACACACACATATACACATATATTATGTACACATATATACACAAACACACATATATACAATGTAGTATTACTCAGCTATAAAAAGGAATGAATTTTACCATTTGTGACAACATGGGTAGACCTAGAGAGTATGATGCTAAGTGAAATAAGTCAGAGAAAGACAAATACCTTATTATTTCACTTATATGTAGAATCTGTAAATCAGAATGAATGAAACAAACAAACTCATAGATACAGAAAAATTGATGGTTGCCAGGTGGGAAGGGTTTGGGGGGCTGACCCTCATTCCAGGGGGCCTTCAGGCGGGTTCGTTAGGAGCAGCCTCTGCGAGTTGATCTGTGGCTGCCGTACACCTGGGCTTGTTTGGAATTGACTTACTGTTTGGGGCTATTCATAGGGTTGCACTTCTCAAGTTATTCAGCTAGTTAGGACCGAAGGAAATAAGTTATATAAATGTCTAACCACTGTCCTGCACACCTGAAACTGTTGTAATATCGAATATCAATTGTAATTTAAAAATAAAAAAAATAAATAAGAATACACAGTTTACAATGGGATTGACTTTTTTCCCTGCCTCTTTAATCCCTTCCCCCCAATTCCAACCCTGACCTATGGTTGTTGCCATTTTCCCTTAAGAACTGGATCTCTGAAGGCAGGACGTCTCCTCCCACATGCTCATGGCGTGTAGCCGGGTCCTGGAGCACCCGGCACACTCGGGGGGCCAATGCACCCGGAGCCCAGTGCACCCGGGGTATGGTCCGTGGCTCCACCTGGGGCGCAAACCCAGGACCTTCTGCATGTAAAGCAGACATGCTAACCACTACACTATAGTATTTCACTTATATGTAGAATCTGTAAATCAGAATGAATGAAACAGAAACAAACTCATAGATACAGAAAAATTGATGGTTGCCAGGTGGGAAGGATTTGGGGGGCTGAGTGAAAAAGGGGAAGGGATTAAGAAGTACACATTGGCAGTTACAAAATAGTCATGGGGCTATATACATAGCTCCATGTATAAGGTATTTCGTCAGTAGTACTATAATTATGTATGGTGCGGCAGGGGGGGCCTTGATTTACTGGACTTAAGGTGGGTATCACTTTGTAAGTTATATAAATGTCTAACCACTGTCCTGCACACCTGAAACTATTGTAATATCGAATATCAATTGTAATGGATTTACCACCAAGTGTTTATCCACTCTACTCTGGCATTGACTTTTGTGTTATAGAATCTGTGTGGGTTTTGTCAGATGTTTAATGCCATGGATCCTTTGTTTCTGTCATACAATTTCTTTTATTTGAAAATCCCTTATGCCCCTCCTATTGTTTTCATCTCTCCCTCCTACCTCAAATCTTTCACAGCCAAACGTCTTCTTATTGTCCCATAGTTTTGTCTTTTCCAGAATGTCCTATACTTGGAATCATACAATGTGTAACCTTGTTAGATTGGCTTTTACTTGGCAATGTACTTTTAAGGTTCCTCCATATGTTTTCATGGCTTGATGCCTCATTTCTTACCATCACTGAATAGTATTTCATCATATGGATTTACCACCAAGTGTTTATCCACTCTACTCTTGAATGACATCTTGCTTAACTAACTCTTGCCATTTAGGAATGAAACACTTACAAACATTCATATATAGGTTTTTCTGTAAACATAAGGTTTAAACTCATTCATTTAGATCAATTTCAAGGAGTATGATTGCTGTATCTTATTATGTTGTAAGAGTATATTTAATTTTGACAGAAAATTCCTGTCTCCAATGTAGACATACCCAGTTCCATTCCCATCAAGAACAAAGAGGTCTACCTGCAGTTTCACATCTGCACCAATATTTGGTGTTCTGAGTGTTTTGAATTTTTGACACATAGTGATAACTCTTTTATTTGTAACACAGTGACATATGTTGAACATGTTTTCATATTGCTTATTTCTCATACGTATTTTTCTTTGGTGAGTTGTCTGTTTATACCTTTTGCTTATTTTTATTTAGGTTATTTGTCTTCCTGTATGCTTGGGCTTTAAAAGATTTTTTTTTTTTTTGGATATTTCAGATATTAGTCATTTATCAGAAAAGTGTTTTACAGATTTTCTGCTAGCCTGTAACTTTTCATTCTCTTAACATTTTCCCAGAGCAGGTGATTTTCATTTTAGTAAAGTAAAACTTTTTTTTCTTTCCTGCTGGATTATTTTTTGGTATCCTCTCTGAGAAGAATCATCACTAAAGACAGAGTTACAAAAATGTTCTGTTATCTTTTAGGAATTTTTTACTTTTGCATATTACATTTAGATTTATGATCTATTTAAGTTATGAGGTTACGGTCTGTACCTCAGTGTGTGTGTGTGTGTGTGTGTGTGTGTGTGTGTGTGTGTGTGTGTGTGTGTGTGTGTGTGTGTGTGTGTTATGTGAATATTCATTATATCCAGCACTGTTTGTTTAAAAGACTTATTTTTCTATTGATTATCAGTTCACTATATCAGTTGACTGGTGGTATTTTTGTGGTGGTTGATAGAAAAGCAATTGACTTGTGTATCCTTCAACCTGGCTATACTCTTATTAACTCCAGGCATTATCTCTGTTGTGGGTTCTTTCAGATGTTTTACGTAGACAATCACATCATAGCAAACACAGACAGTTTTATTTCTTGCTTCCCAATCCATGTATTATTTATTTCCTATCTTTTTCTTATTACATGGCTAGGGCTTCCACTACAGTGTTGAATATGAGTGGTGAGAGGATCCCTCCTTGCCCTGTTCCTAATCTTACCAGAAAACCATCTAGTTTCTCACCATTGAGTACGATAATCAGCTACAGGTGTCCCGTGGCTGTTTTTTCAAGAGGAGATAGAGCCCCTCTATTACCAGTGTTTTATTATAATGGATGTTGGATGGTGTCGAGTCCTTCTTTATGTTCCTTTCCTAGTCTACTAATTCTGATATTAAAAATTTCTGTCTTTTCTCTTTTTTCACATATCTTAATTAGGTGTTTATCAATTTTATTGACTTAATTTTTTCAAAGGACTAGCTTTTGGTTTTGAAAACAAGGAAGAGTGATTTTTTTCCTTTTAAAACTTTAAATATTTCACTCCATTTTCTTCTTGCTTGCATGATTTCTAAAGTCTGGTTTAATTCTAATCTTTTTTCTCTATAACTAGGATTTGCTTCCCCCTTTGCCTTTTTTCAATATATTCTCTTTGTCTTTCATTTTTCTCTAGTTTGAACATGAGATACTTGAGTGTGCATTTTAATGTTTTTTTGTGTGTGTTTAGTATCTTCTGAGCTTCTTGGATCTACAATTTTCCATCTATATTTAATTTTAGAAAGTTTCAGTGATTATTATTTCAGTTATTTTTTCTGTTTCTTTTCTGTCTTTTCCTTTATGTATTCCCATCATGTGTATATTTCAACCTTCTGTCATTGCTCTACAGTTCATTGATATTGTGTTCTGTCTTGTTAGTTCTTTTTTGTCCTTGCATTAGCCTCTGATGAAATAAACTGCTTTCAGTAGAGGCTTAGTTAAGGACAGAAATTTGGGGGCATATTTTAAAATGCTATTTTTATTTTTTTGTTTCTCCATTTTGTAGAGAGTGGTTTGCTTGTAGCCTGAATGTTCCGATGGATCTAAGAAGAGTTGTTTATTTCAAGTTTTTGTTTGTTTGTTTGTTTTTTGCTTCTATGAGGTTGGGGATAATGGTTGCCAAGTCCCTTAAATACTAGACTAGGAAACAGAATTCTCTGACCCAACCTTTGATGATTGACATTTTGACAACCTTAGATTCTTATTCCTCCTTATTTCCTTTTGACCTACATCAGTACAAAGTGATAAGAGCGACTTGGTGTGCCTTCCATTGGCAGTGGCAAGAGATTCGGTCCTGTTAAAATCCTGCTCTTGTGTTTAAACCCCGACCCTAACCCCCTAACCTCAGCCGAAAAAGTCCAAGTATCCTTCCTTGCTCTCTCAAGCCATTTAATGACTGCTGGAGAGGCCTGCCTGGTTTTCTCCACAGACGTAAAAACCCTTCCTACACTCTTGGCCATGTGTGGTGTCATTAGCTAAAAGATTCTTAATGGGTTGAAGTATGCTCCTATACTCCACACAGGAGCTTGGGAATTAGAGAAGTTAAGAGAGCAGCCTCCGGGTGGCTGGATGGGAAACACATTCTGCAATTTGAAGATAGAGATTTTATGGTGTTTTGGAGGAAAGCACTGCTGGATCTTTCATTTGTGTTGTACTCAAGGGCAAATTCGCCATCAAACCATTGTGATTTTCAACGAGTGCACTTGCAGTCAGCAGCTGTTAGCCTGTTCTTTGGGGTCTGCAGGGCACAGGGTGGTGCTCTGTTTCTACCGTTAAGTGCTCTTATGGTATATTTGTCACTGTATGGGCCTATGTGTAGTAAAAATTGGCTCCAAGCAGCTCTGAGGCACATAAGTATAGGGATTTTGTAGTCTGAGTTTTCATGCCTTTTATTATCTGAAATCTACATTCAGTTAACTTTCTCGCTTATCAAATCATAGAGAGAGAGAAGGGGAAAAATCTGATAAATACTAAACAATTTCGAAGCAATACTTCCAACAAGAATATTTTCATTCTACCAGTTGCACCTGACTGCTCTAAAGGCTAGAGTACTTTAGGGCCAGTATAGCCAGCTGGATCTTATTAAAAGTTGAATTTCCACAGCTTTCCTGGAGTCTCATGTGTGATGATGGGAAACAGAAGAAAAATCTCTTAGTTCTTAACTCTTTTTATTGACATCATATAGATTTGACCCTGTCTTATGAAGTAATGAGGATAATAAGGAAGGAGATGAAACGATTTTTGTCACAATGTATTGATTGTCTTAAATAATGATATTTATTTCATTTGTATAGCATATTTTTATTCTCCAACATCCTGTGAACCTTGTCACTAGAGAGAAGATTTTATGTGATCACAGTAAAAGTGTGTAAATAATTCCTTTGTGTTCACGATGCTGTTAAATTTATGAGAAAGTATGGACAGAGTAAGGTTATGATGATCAGTCATAGAATAAATATTTAGAGATGGCAGAATTATATGTGACTTTTATATAAATGCAGTATAGATGTTCATTGCTGTCAGTCTCACGCATTCTATTGTACACATATTTGGGGTGTTCTAGGACTCAGTGGCCATTGAGGATGTGGCTGTGAACTTCACCCCGGAGGAGTGGGCTTTACTGGACCCTTCACAGAAGAAACTCTACAGAGATGTGATGCGGGAAACCTTCAGGAACCTGGCCTCAGTAGGTAAGTATGACAACTTACTTCTACTTTGTCAATTAGAAAGCAAATGTTTCTTGCTTACCAACAATTTTTCAAAGATTTGGCTTGTGGAATGGTAGGACATTGCTAAATTAATTAGACATAGTCACAGCTAAAAATGGATTTAGAACCTAATAATTTTTCTGTAATTTCTAATATTTTAGAATCCTTTTCTTTTTCTTTTCTTTTTTTTTTTTGCATTTTAGGAAAAAAATGGGAAGATCATGATATTGAAGATTCATATAAAAAACAGGGGCGAAAACTCAGGTAATTGATATTCACAGTAGAAAATAGTAGCTGATTTTGGAATCCTGTCATGTTCTGAAATTTAAAAAGTAGGAAACTAAAACCTTTGCTTCAAATTTAGTTATTAGAAAATTTTCACCAAAAATACCTTTTTATATATAGCATAAATGTTTAGTGTTTGCACAATAGCTCACCTTGAAATAGTACTATTACATTTTACATATGAATATTACGGTTTTGGTAATAGGAAGGATGAAGTCCTCTGGTAGACCATTTGTTATATTCACCTTCAAACAAATCAGACAAAGCAGAAAACCTACACTTTGATATAAATAATAAAAATGTAGTTCAAATGCCCTACTAATAAATACAGAATTGTTAATAAAGAAATAATTAATACTGTACTTCTCATTTTTTACAGAAATCATGGGGTAGAGAGACTCTGTGAACAAAGTAAAGAGGGTAGTCAATGTGGAGAAAACTTTAGCCTTAGTCCAAATATGAATCTAAACAAGAAAACCACTGGAGTAAAACCACATGAATGCAATACATGTGAAAAAGTCTTTATGCATCATTCATTCCTTAATCTGCACTACAGATTTCACACTGAACATAAACCATATGAGTATCAGAAATATGGAGAGAAGCCATATGAATTTAAGGAATGTGGTAAAGCTTTTAGTTATCGCCAGTTTTTTGATAAACAGGAAAGAAACAACAACGGAGAGAAAAACTATAAATGTAAGGAATGTGGGAAAACGTTTTGTGCTCGCACGTCCCTTCAAACACATAAAAGGATTCACACAGGAGAAAAACCCTACAAATGTAAGGAATGTGCGAAAGCTTTCATGTGGCATACAGCATTTCAAAGACACATGATAAAGCACACTAGCGAATCTCCTTATAAATGTAAGGAATGTGGGAAAGCTTTTAATTGTTCCACTTATTTGCGAATACATGAAAGAACTCACACTGGAGAGAAACCCTATCAATGTAAACAGTGTGGAAAAGTCTTTAGATATCAGCATACTTATCAAGTACATGAAAGGACTCACACAGGAGAAAAACCATATGAATGTAGGCAGTGTGGTAAAGCCTTCAGTTGTCCCAGTTCTCGTCGAAAACATGAAAGAACTCACACTGGAGAGAAACCCTACAAATGTAAGGAATGTGGGAAGGCCTTTAGTGATCTGACAGGCCTTCGAGTACACATGATTACTCACACAGGAGATGGACCTTATAAATGTAAGACATGTGACAAAGCATTCTTGTCTCCCAGTTCATTTCGGATACATGAAAGGATTCACACTGGAGAGAAACCTTATGAATGTAAAGTATGTGGTAAAGCCTTCAGTTATTATTCTTCCTTTCAATCACATGAAAGAATTCACACTGGAGAGAAACCCTATGAATGCAAGGAATGTGGGAAAGCCTTCTCTCGTCATCAAACCTTAAAAATACACATGAGAATGCACACTGGAGAGAAACCCTATGAATGTAAAGAATGTGGGAAAGCCTACAGGTGTTATCTTTCCTTCCAAATACATAAAAGAAGTCATACTGAAGAGAAACCCTATGAATGTAAACAATGTGGTAAAGCCTACAAACATTACAGTTCCTTAGAAGCACACAAAAGAATTCATACTGGAGAAAAGCCCTATGAATGCAAGGAATGTGGGAAAGCTTTCTTCCATAACCAAACCTTAAAAATACACTTGAGACTGCACACCGGAGAGAAACCCTATGAATGTAAGCACTGTGGTAAAGCTTTTAGGTATTACTTTCCCTTCCAAAAACATGAAAGAAGTCATTTTGTAGAGAAATCATATGAATGTAAGCAATGTGGCAAAGCCTATAGAGATTACGGTTCCTTGCGAACACACAAAAGAATTCATACTGAAGCAAAACCTTATGAATGCAAACAATGTGGTAAAGCCTTTAGATATTCCTTTTCCTTCCAAAAACATGAAAGAAGTCATACTTTAGGGAAATCTCACGAATGCAAGGAATGTGGGAAAGCCTTCTCTCGTCACCAAACCTTAAAAGTACACATGAGACTGCACACCGGAGAGAAACCCTATGAATGTAAACAGTGTGGTAAGTCCTTTAGATATTCCTCTTCCTTTAGAATTCACGAGAGAGGTCATGAGAGAAATCTTGCGAATGTAAGCCGAGTGGTAAAGCCTACAGCAATTACAGTTCCTTAGAAACAAAAGAACTCATGAGAGAAACCCTATGAATGTAAAAAAGTTGGAAAAACCTCAGTTATTATCAAAGTTTTTGATAACATGAAAGAAATCAGAAGAGAAATCCTATGAATATAAACAATGTGGCAAAGGCTACATATGTTACAGTTTTTTAATAAACACATGAAAAGACAGAAATACTATGAGTGTAAACCATGTGGTAGAGCTTTCTGTTCTCATCTAGAGTTTTAAATACGTGCATTTACAGTGAAGAAAAATTCTATGAATGTAAATGTGGTAAAGCCTTCATTTTTCACACATAAGTTCAAGAATACATGAGAGTGCACACTTGAGAGACATATAAATGTAAAGGATGTGGAAAGACTGTAGTCATCCCAGTTCCTTCCAAAGGCATGAAAGGACTTTCTAGATAAAACTTTTTGAATATAAGTTGTGTGTGAAACACTTAAATTGGCCCACATCCTTACATGTGAAAACTCCTACCAAACAAATAAAAAACAAGAAAGTTTGATAGAAATTCATGTATAATGTTCCAGAAAACTTTCAATATGAAAGTTATTAATAAACTTGTAAATATATTATTTATCTAGCTTCTCTTTTAATGTAAATCATTAAAATGTGGGTTTCTATTAATTATTTAAAGAAATGGATATTGAGGTGAGATAATTCTTTGAGTCATCTTCAGCAATAGTACTTAAATAGTGCATTTTTCTTAAATCAGTTAAAAAATTGTTTTTATTTTGAAGCTTGTTAGATTGATGAGTGAGATGCAGTGTATTTCTAATATGCAATTAGGTTTAATTCCTTATAATGTTTTATTTGGTTTGTGGTAAGAGGCCATTGAAATTTGACAGTGTGGTATTAGTTGGGATTTTCATATGGCCTTGTGGCAGTTCCTGTAAATCCTTAGTTTATTATATATATTCTACCTTTCTTATGGATAAAGTTTCTTTTTTGGATGACAAGTATAAGAGTCTTCATTTTCCATACCTATAAACAGCTGGAATAATTATTTTGTATGGGAGTTTATGAAAGAATATAGTTTCATGTAAATTATTATTTTCACATTTGGACTTTTACTTTTTGTCCTTTTATATGCTAGAATTTTATTTAAGAAGAGAGACCTGCACTAGGACAAAAATCTAGAGTGGGAGATATTCCTCTTTAGAGGAATATTATTAAGTAGATTTTCCAGAATCCATCCCCTTTATGGTTCCATCTTAGAATTCACCCGTGGCCTCACTTGCATGAGATTTGGAAAGGAAAAGCAAAAAAGGCATTAGTCAGATATTGGAGCCACCATTCAGGAAGAGAGAGATACAAAGGAGTTTCAAAGACACCATCTTCTAGCCCATTTTCTGGCTTTTAAGAGGCATAGATTTCCACTGAGGTTTTCAGAAGATCCACATCAAAGATCCATCAGAGTTTGAATTTTTCTTCAGCCCTCTTGTGTCCACCAGCAAACTGATTCAGACTGTTTTGCTTGGGATATTGTCTGATTTCCCTCTTCTATAGATTATATTCATATAAAACCTAATTTGTATAGGAAACACCAAAAGCTGTTTACAGTGCTAGTGTGTATTCCTGATTCACATGACATCTACAGTGGTGCCATCAAAAAGAGCGTCACTGGAATTTGTCTGTCTACTACATTGTACACTCACTGCCTTGACCGGTCCTTCCATGTGAGAATAAGCATCTTTCTCATATTCTTTCACTATGTTTTTAATTACACTTGATGATATGTGACTAAAGTATGAGTAGCTTTTTCTCAAAGGAATGTTTCTGTTGTTCCATTACAGAAGTATTTTATCACTTTTCTAATTCATGAAATGCTAACATATTACAGACATGCACCACTTAACAATGGGCATACATTCCAAAGTGCATTGTTAAGTGATTTCATCATTGTGCAAACATCTTAGAGTGGTTATACGATTATACGAAGGCGTGTGCGCGCATGCACATGCACACACACTCACACTAGCCTAAGCCTACACAGGGTCAATATCATCAGTATGACTGTCTTCCACCTCCACATCCTGTCCCACTGGACTGCCTTTTGGGGGCAGTAACATGCATGGAGCTGCCATCTCCTATGATAACTATGCTTTCCCTGGAATCCCTCCTGAAGGACCTGCCAGGGGCGGGGCTTGAGGTGCCATTCTTTTCAGAAATAGGTCCACATTGGTTTGCATGGTTTGTTTTTTCACCAGAGATTTGCTTGAAAGCAGATAATGTACCATGAGCATTCCTGTCTGATAATGAAAACCTCTTGGTGGTGGGGTCCATGTTTTCAAACTTTTTAAGGAGCCTGTTGAGGTCTGCAAAAGCTGCTAAACCCTCCACTGTGATTTTTCTTAGGAGTTCTTTGTCTTTTGCAGTTTTCTCTTGCCTCTTGCAGCCATGTGTTCCTGTTCTGATTACAACTTCTCATGGTCAGTTCCTTAGGAACCACCTCCAGGAGCTCCTCGGTGTCATTCTCATCCACACCCAGGTTAAAGTTAACTTGCTATCTCAACTGCAGTCTTGTCAGTTTTTGCAACCTCCTCATCCTTGGCAAATTCTTTGAAGTCATGCATGAACCTCTTGAGTGTCTTCTTCCAGATGCCATTCAAACACTCCTTAGTGACGTCACCTCCAAGTCCATGCAGTCATGGATGTTGTAACCCTTTCAGAATTGGATCAGTGTCTTCCCCAGTTGCAGCAGTAGCCTGGGCAAAGGACTTAAAAGCTGCTATCACTCCTTGATCCACCTGTTGGATCAAAGAGATTGTGTTTGGAGGGAGAAATACCACTTTGATATTGGGATGAAGATTATCAATTTTAAAAATGGATATTTGGGAGCATTATCAACAATAAGCAAACACTTGAAAGGTATGCTCTTCAAACAGTACTCCACTTTGCTGCCATTAGTAATTGAGGAAGAGGAGCTGGGTCATCCATGACCTTTTATTCCTGGCATACACTGGCAATGTGTTCTTACTGATATGCTTGAAGGCCTTGGGGTTCTCACTGCCAGATCACAAAGGGTTTCAATTTGTAACCTGTAATATTGCCCCCAAGTGAGATTGTTGTTCTATCCTTAAAAGCCTTGAAATCTGGCCTTGACATTGCCTCCTTATGGATGACATTCATTTGCAGAATAGGAAGGCTTAGTCCGTGTTGAATATTTACTCTAATTTTCCTCTATGGCTTATCTAGAGTTTCCAAATTTGTCAGCTGCCTTATCGTCAGTACTCACGGGCTCACCACTTGCTTTCACATCATGGAATGAATAACAGTTCTTGAATTGTTCACAGCATCCAGAGCTAATGATAAGTTTAGCATTGCAAATAAACTTTGTGGTCTGGCCATGATTATCCTGGCTCTGAGAGGGATGCGCTTCTAAGTTTGGTCTTCAGTCTACGTCATTAGAAGTTTCTCCATATTGTCTGACATAGACCCTTCTCAAGTATTTGTTACTCGCTGCCTTCAACTGAAAACCAAAGCTGGAAGCATCATACTTCTTAATCTCAAAACTTACTACAAAGCTACAATAATTAAAACTACTGGCATGGAGACCAGAGGAATAAAGTCTAGAGCCCAGAAACAAACCCTCACATACATGGTCAAGTGACTTTCAGGAATGAGAAAAGTGGCAAACTAAAGTTAAGGTGGGAGTATTTCCATGCACACAGAGGCCAAGGCAGAGTCCTTGAGAAGGTACCGTTCCCCAGGATGATCAGCTCTGGGTGGTAGGGCTAATTTGGACTAATTTGGCCATGGAGAAGCAGTGTTTTGTTCTTTCCAGATGGACACAGGGTACAGGTTTGCCTTTCCCGCATGCGATGCTTCTGTCAAAACTGCTACACATAGACTCAGGTGCCTTATCCACTGTTGTGGTGGTCCATGCAGCATTTCTTCTGATGAGAGAACTCATTGCACAAGAAGTGTGGCAATGAGCAAACGCTCATGGAATTCACTGGTCTTTCCTCCTGAAACAGCTGACCCAATACAATAGAATGGACATTGGAAAACAGTGGGTTCCATAGGTGGGACTAGCTTGCAGGGCTGAGGCGATGTTCTCCAGGAGGCTGTGTATGCTCTTAAAACAGTGTCCATTAAATGGCACTGATTTTCCCAGAGCCAGGATTCACAGGTCCAGGAATTGAGGGTGGAAATGGGACCGGCACCACTCACATGACCTCTGCTGCCCCTATTGGTCCACTAGCAGAATGTTGGCTGCATGTCCATGTGACTATGTTCTGTTGGTCCAGAGTTGGGCTTCAACTAGGGAACACTTTGATTCCATTGAACCAGAAATAAAGGCTGCCCCCGGCCACTTTGGTCCCCTGGTGCCTCTTAATCAACAGGCAAAAAGTAGGATTTTTGTGCTGGCTGGAGTGATTGATCCTGATGACCAAGTAGAAACTGGTCTGCTGCTCCACAGTGGAGGTAGTCCATGTCTGAGATTCGGAAGATTCCTTAGTGTACCTCTTACTATCACCAACCCTTGGGATTAGAGTCAATGGAAAACTACAAAAACCCAATCCAGGCAGGACGACTAATGACCCAAACTCTTAAGGAATGAAAGTTTGGGTCATCCAGTCAGGCAAAGAACCACGACCAGCTGAGGGGCCTGCTGAGGACAAAGGGAATATGAAGTGAGTGATGGAAGAATGTAGTTATAAAGACCAGCTATGAAGAGGGACCAGCTGCAAACACATGGATTTATTATGCATATTGCTTCCTTATCCCATTTTGAATAAGTTTGAGTACTATATATACATATTTACATCAATATGAAAAAAGACTGGTGAGACAGACTTTGCTGTAGATGTGGGCCCTTGCTGACTATCAGAGCACCTTGGAAGACTAAAGATGCATACATTGTCCCTCCACTGTCATAGTTGTGCCCACAGACTTGTTAAATGTTGCCAAATGCTGGGTCTTCTCTCAGAGGCCTCACAGCCCCGCAGCAGAAACCCTTCAGACACCACGGCCTTTCTCTGGGAAGGCCTTCATCTGAGAAGGCCACCGGGCCTTCCTGGATGAGCCCTGGGTCCTGACACTTCTCTTTCTCTTTAGAGGGAAAGTGCAGCCTTAATAACGTTATCAATTCACTTTCCTGAATAACTGTGCCGTGTAAAAAAGGGCCTGGCTGCTGGGAACCAGGATTTAGACTCAGCTTCTGACTGTACAGAGAAGATCCTGCAGAGTCCAGCCTGCTGTGTGCGTGGGTGACAGTGTGCAGCCATCAGAAAGGAGGCGGTAACTCAAATGCCAAGCAATTCACCTGGCCCTGTTCTTACAGGATGTTTCCAGGGGCGCTGTTCAAAATGCCAGGTGGTAACCCTTTAGCTTCTGATCATGGGGTGGGGACTCAGGGTGAGCTCAGAGCAATGACTGCTTACCACCCAGACTGGGACGCATTTCAGTATTTTCATTGGTGAGGCTCTGTCCACGCATGCCTGCGGATCCCCAGGTCAGTGGCATTCTCCTGCTGGACCCCTGCCCTTCTCATGCCTCATCTTTCAAAGCTCCTAACAAGAAAGCTTCACACCCATGACCTAACCACAGCAGAAGACTGAAAAATAACCCAGTCATTCCAGGGGCTCCAGGCTGGGCCCAGATGCCCCTACAGGACGAGTCGTTAAGAACACAACTGGGTGTGTAAACTGTTGTCTGAGACCACGGACCTCAGAACCACCTGGGCCCAGAAGTCACTTGGGCAGCAAGGGAGAGAGTAGGGTCATTCAGTGGCCAGGATTTCAGTTTGTTATCCTGGCAAGTGACCCATCAGGGCCCTGTCAGGAAGGAGGAGCCACAGTGCACCTGACAGGCCTGCGCCCCAAGGGAACTCCTCTGAAGAAAACTGTGCAGACACACAGGGTGGCAGGAAACCCTAGCCCATGGGGCACAGGGATGTTTGCAGAACAAGGCCCGGCTGTAGCCTCAAAAGCCGCATCACAAATCTCAACCCCAACCCCCCATAGGAATCCATAAGGAACAAATTCGAAGGTCAGGGTCAAAGATCCTAAGAGGGTTCAAAACCAGGTAAAAGGTCAGTCACAGGTCCCATAGAGAGGCCTGAGGATGGACAGTCTCGCTCCCTCAGTCCACCTGCAAATGATCTATTTCTGGCCTGGTCCTCTCCACATTCACTTTTGATTTTTTCACAGTTTTCCCCACTCAAAGCTTATGCAACCCACAGATTGAACTAGGAAACAAGATTCTAGTATTTAGTCAAAATAAACTTCAACATGAGTGGCAGAAAATGTTCGCTCCGCATCCAAAGCTATAGAAAGGCAGCTATGTCCTGGGGCGGTCATGGTCCTGGCAGGTGCTTTTCATGAAGAGCCCACGTGGCAGGGGCTGCTGCTCTGCCTGTGAGAGTGCCTCCGACCTCTAAATGCTGGAGTTCTGAGAGGATGTCCCTGCTCCTGGCCCAGGCGAATGACACAGAAATGAACCTGTTCTCTGAGTAAAGGGAGCTTGGGGTGTCGTTCAAGATCCAGGGAGGGAGGCTGGGCCCTTCTTCCTTTTTACAGATCCAACCAGATGTGACCTCGCAAGGTTTCTTAATGCCATGAGGAATGCCACATTCCTGATGACAATGCCAGACACAACAAATATCTATTACTCATCCCCATTAGGAAAACAGGCGCTGGGGTTGACACATCAGGAAGTTGGATGGGGTTGTCTCCTCCCTCATGGCCTTAAAAGGACCCCAGAGGGACTCACACACAATGTTCTCCTTTCCATCAGGCGGGAGCAGCTGGCCCAGTGAACCCCGAGAGTCCTACCTGTGTTTCACACCTGATGAAGGGATCCCATCTGAGAGGGTCTCAAGCATGTCATCACCATGGGAAATGGTCTCACTCTTTGGGACCTGAAGTCTGAACAGAAAAGTCTGGTTTCCGTGGGGGTGCGCCCCCAGAATCATAGGCCATCTCCCCCCCACTCCTCCATCCCCCCACCCCGCACACTGTACTCTGAGGCCAGGCCCTGTGCTGCCTGCTCTGTAAATCAACAGCACCCCACTTGTCCCTGCCATGGGACCCGTCATTAGCATCACCCATTTCCCAGAGGAGGAAACCGAGTCTCAGAAAGGTGAGGAGAATGGCCTTGTCACAGGACTGTTCGGCATGGAGCAAGGATCCCAGTGCCAGCCATCTGACTCCACAGGCCCACGCTCAGCCCGAAGCTCTGCTGAGGCCCTGGACCCAGCCACTGCCAGCCTGACATTCACTCAGCCCTGGTCCTGATGATGGTGATCCTTCTTGGCCTTGAAATACATTCGCATCTTGCTGGCCCTAAGATTGGGGGGCTCCAGCTGGCAGGCCAGGCTGTAGCTACAGGACAGAGGGATACCCGTGAGCTCCCAGAAGCCACACCTCAGGTGTCCCTCCTAGTCCCTGCCCTTAACTAGAGTCCCAGTGCTCCAAGGGTCATCACACAACAAGGCCTGGGACTGGCCAGGGAGCCATGTCCTTAGGCTCTCTGGAGCTGCCCATCAGAGTCGGCCCTGCCCTCCCCCTACTCCTCCCCGCCTCACCTCTCATCCTCCCTGAGCGCCTCCATGGCCTGGAACCAGGCTCCAAATTGCTCCTCAGGCTCCATGTTGCATCCATGTGCAGCCACCTGGAGGAGCTAGATCTCCGTAATTACTCTGAATTCCTGGGACAGAGGGAGGTACAGGATGCAGTCAGAGCCCGGATGGGGGTTACCTCAGGGGCCTTGTGGGGATGAGGAGCTGGGCAGGGGGCCGGTCCTGGGTCTTTGCTTACATGGGAACCCTCCTTCCCTCCAATTCCATCCACACTCTGCCTGTTCTCATAGTTAGGTGTAAATAGCACCTCCTCCAGGAAGTTGTCCTTGATGTCATCCGCTTCCCCACCTGCCAATTCCATGGGTTCCCCCAACTCCACCCCTGCTGTGTATCAAAATCTCCCATTAAATGTAAGACCCAAGGGATGGGGCCCCAGAGGTCCTGCCCAGGGGGGTCTCTGACTTCCGCACCCTCCCCTCCAGTACTGAGGCCACAGCTGCTCTCATCACTCCTTTCCTGTAAGTCGATCATATTGTTCTGGAAGGCAGACAGCTGAAGTCCATCAGAAACAGCCCCCTTAGCCCAGCCCTAGCCCCCAGCCCCACTTCTCACAAAGCACTACCTCCAGAGCCCACCAGGGGACAGGCACGCCCAATAACAGGACTTGGACCTGGGTCAGGCTCTAGGCTCCAGAAAAGCGGGGACAGGGAGGCTGAGGCCAGAGACCTTCCAGCTCAACCCTTTCTGATGACAGACATGGGGGCGGGGGGTGGTGGGGGAGGAGGGTGCAGGAGGAAACGACGACGATGACGACGACTGAGGCTGAGGTTTACCCAGTATTGAGAGGTCACTGCGGGGCTCTCCCCTCCAAAATCTCAGGATCCTAATCCTCATCCCCGACCTCCATACTCACGTCGCCTCCAGAAAATTCTTCACAGTGTCCACCAACTGCAAGTAAGTGAGGAAGGGGACGACACGATACCCTCTGCCATCATGGTAGTGGGCCCCAGCTCTCAGGTGTTCCCACAGAGCTGTTCCTGAAACCCCTCACCCTCTCCGGCCCTCCACCCGAGGGCTCCCACATGGGGCCGCCTAGGACCCTCAGCAGCCTCCCCCTAATTCCTCCCTCCCCTTCCAGGCTCTCTTCAGCCACCTCCCAGGACCAGCTTTAGGCAAATCTCAGGGTCAGTGATGCCCGCCCCTTCGCCCCTCAATCTATCCTGCACTTGGCTCTTCCAGGCCTCCTCCCGGTCACAGCAATGCTGTGTTCCAGGCACTGTGGCCCCAGGGGCAGGGTGGAGGGGAAAGGGCTCCCTCTCTTCTGACTCCTGGCCCCTCCCCCACGGGCACCCGTGTCTTCTGCTGCTGCTTCTGTGGGGATGCCTGTCGTTGGCCTCCTGCAGGGTCATAGACAGCTCAGTGAGGCCGTGACCCCCTCCCACATGTCCCTCAGCACCCCTGACCTCAGACCCTGGATATCTGGCCCCAGTCACCTGGTACCTATGCTGTTCTCATTCTAGATCAACCTCAGCTCTAACACTTACCCGTGTGTGACCTTGGCCCTGCCCTGGCCCCCCGAGCCTTTTTTCATCTGAAAAGTGTGAGAACTCCCCCACCTGCCAGGGTTTCCTGAGGACTCAGTGCTGAGGACTCAGTGTCACCTGGCTGTCATCACAGCTCTCCCCTCACCGCCCCACCCCAGGAGGGGCCCTGACCCCTCTCCTCACCTGATCCTCATCACCCTGTGAGGACTGAGCACAGGATCATGTCCCTCCACTTCCCAGATGAGGAGACAGAGGCCCACAAAGGGACAGGGACTTGCTCAGGGGTCACAAAGGAGGAGCCACCCCCTCCCAGTCAGAGGCCCTGTCCCCACTGCCTTCACTCCAGCCCCAGCCCCACCACAGACCAGGGTCATGTTGTCTGGGCTCCCACTGGGTGTCCAGGCCCCCAGCAGGCCAAACCAGGGAGAGGGACAGGGTGACTCAAGGGACCAGGCCAAGAGGCTCCTGCCTCACACAGCCCCAGGGGTCACTTCCCCAGGCTGAATCCAGGCAAAGGCTTCATCTCCCCAGAGCCCTCAGGACATTGCCCTGCACAGAAGTCTTCTTTCATCCACTCAGGAAGGGGGCCTTCCGAGCGCCATCTCTGCTGACAGTGTAGGGGTTGACCAGAGCCCTGGGTGGTGACATTCGCTTCCTATTTTATGTGTAACCTTGGGTCAGGAAGGCTCTATGAGGCATCCATCAGTGCCCCAGAAGCTTCTCATTGCCAGCTGGGCCATATGCCATTGCCCACTGGGCACCGAGAGAGAATCCTGCCGAGACTCGTTAGCAGTGACTGCAATAGGGACAGAGCAGGGAGTCACAGAAAGCACACTTTTTTGTCCTTTTAGACCCACGGCTGGGCAGCCCTTGTGTCCCCCTGGCCCGTGGGACCCCACAGGCTCCACCCTTAGTGCAGGCAGGGTCCCCTCCCCTGGGAGGTGCAGTGAAGACAGAAGGAGCAATGAGGGCGTGACTTCCTGAGGACAGACTGCACTGGTTTAGGAAGAAAGGACCTCAACCCTCTCATCCACCAGCAACTTAAAGGGAAAAAAGTGCTGACCTATGGACCAGAGACCTGCTCATTCTCCAGCTCCTCACCCTCCCAGCAATACCAGACAATACCACTATATCCCATGACTAGGGTTTCCTGTCCCCAGACCGCCCCCTCCTGCCCATACACCACCCACATCCCTCCTCCTCTTCCTCAGGACAAGACAGACTGGAATTTCTCGCAGAAACTTCATGTGATAAACTAACTAAACCACGTTCTGTCTGTTCCCCCATCATCTCTCCCTTCTCCCCTCCTGCCAGATCTCCGGCCTCCATGCTGCCTCTACAACCAGCTTCCTGCTCATCCTCTGCTCTGTGCTGCACAGCTTCTTAAATTTGGGGAGCTCTTTCCAGGGGAGGGAGGGAAGGAAAAAGAGACTTGGGATCGTTGTGGAGGTGTTTAAGGGCAAATCACTTTTATTTGTAAATCCTAAAGATTCAAACAGCCTGAATGAAGGTTTTTGCTGGTTCTCAGACCCCAGACTTTAATCCTGAGAGCTGAGGAAGTAGAGGGGCAGTTCCCACGACTCCAGAGATCCCCAGGGCATCCCACGGCATACCTCGGCCACCTGGACCCAGAGCTCCACCACCCTGGCCCTGTCCTGGGCCGTCATGTTCAGGTCCCTGGGGGGTAGTGATGATGCAGTCAGCCACACCGTGGAAATGGCATGGACAGTGGACACCAGGTATTTATTGCCTCTGTTGGTCCCAAGACCAAATGGAACCCTGGCAGTGGTGAGGCACCACCTTTTGTGTTAAAATTATTGGGGTGACATTAATAAAATCAAATAAATTTCAAATGTACAATTCAACATTATGTCATCTATATATTGTATTGCGTGTTCACCACTCGAAGTTAGATTTCCTTCTGTCACTAAATATTTGAATCCCTTTATCCTACCTACCTTTTCCCCGCTAACCCCGTCTCTCTGGTAACCACTAATCCACAGCCCATGTCCATGAGTCTCTGTTAATTTGTCATGGTTGTTTGTTGCTTTCAGTTTTATATACCACATATGAGTGAAATCAAATGGTTTTCAACTTTTTCTGTCTGACTTATTCGCTTAGCATTATCTCAAGATCCATCCATGTTGTCTCAAATGGCAGTATTTCATCTCTTCTTATGGCTGAGTAATATTCCATGGTGTATATGTACCACAGCTTCTTTAGCCAATCATCTATCGTAGGACACTTCAGTTGCTTCCATGTCCTGGCCATTGTGAATAATGCTGCCATGAACATTGGAGTGCATATATCTTTACAGATAAATGTTTTCAGGTTTTTGGGGTTAATACTCAGAAGAGGGATTGCTGGATCATATGGTAATTCAATTCTTAGTTTTCTGAGGCATCTCCATACTATTTTCCGCAGTGGCTGTACCAATTTGCAGTCCCAC